>NC_056733.1:1720435995-1720520995 GCF_019279795.1 Protopterus annectens | reverse complement strand
TAATCCATTTCATTTCAAATTCCTCTGTTCTATTACATATGTCTCCTCCCCGAATATTGATATAATTATTCTGTAAAGCCATAAATTTAAAGCTATGTTCATCAGATGTATTCATAACATGCTTAGATAATGCATTATTAGTGAATTTAATTTTTATATTATATAAGTGTTCTCTTATTCGATCCCTCAAGCGTCTATCAGTCTTGCCTACGTAGAACGCAGGACAGGTCTGGCAAATGGCAATGTATACAATATGTGTAGTATTACATGTAGCTCTTGCTTTTAGTGTATACAATTGCAAGGTATTGGGATGTATAAATGTAGCTGAAGTATCAATGTGTTCACAGTATTTACATTTCTGGCAAGGTCTTGTTCCATATGGAACTGAAGTATCATCCTGTTTTATATCTATTCTAACAAAAATAAAGGTTGAAGAAGAAAGGACCAAGGTAGGCAAATCCAAAGTAGGCACACCAAACAGAAATAGTGTAATCACCTTTATTAAACGCTTTCGTCGAATGACTTCATCAGAATACAACTTTGAACTACCAAGGCTCAATAAACACCTACACAAAAGACAATTATCCAGTTATACAATACATTAATCAACACATAAAGGTTAATCATCATTTTTTAAGTGAAAAAATTCCTGCCAGCATTTTTATCAACATATAATCTGCGGTCCTTCAAAAAACATTTTATGTTGATTGCATCATTTAAACCAGGAGGTTTGCCAGATCTTAACTTAATTTGCCATAAAGTCTCTCTCTGTTCTATGTAGTTTTTAAAGTCCACACCCCTTAGATCTATACTGCATACTTCAAGAATGGAAAATAAAAACTTTTTAAAATTACAACATTCTCTAGAGTGTTTGTATAACGCATTAGTTTCATCATGCTTTTTAGTAATTTGACCAAAACGTCCCGTTTCTTATTAACCCCTTCCTCGTTGAAAACTTGCTGGTACTGCTTTACATCCCCAAAAGGATTAGAAAAGTTGTCCAGGATAGATTTTAGTACAACCACGACCTTGAACTAAAGGAGCTGTTCGGCCGCCACCAAGATGTTGTTTGTGGGAATGTTTGCGATTAACTCTTTCCTCGTCGGTTACGTCAATCACAGTATCCATTTCAGTAAAGGAACCGGCTGGGCTGGAGGCATTCGCCGCACACCCACTTGCTTCTGCTCTGGTAACCAAAAATTTCAAAGAATTTTGTATGTCCATCAAAGTCGATAAAAATAAATTCTCGACACCTCCCGAAGTAGTCCCTGGTGTCGGATGAATGGATAAGTTAAGCAGAGGCTCCTCTCTTTCTTCAGCCATAGTGGAAAAACAGCAAACAAACCGAACCACAAAACCACTAAATCAACCAACAAAAATAAAGGTTGAAGAAGAAAGGACCAAGGTAGGCAAATCCAAAGTAGGCACACCAAACAGAAATAGCGTAATCACCTTTATTAAACGCTTTCGTCGAATGACTTCATCAGAATACAACTTTGAACTACCAAGGCTCAATAAATACCTACACAAAAGACAATTATCCAATTATACAATAAATTAATCAACACTTAAAGGTTAATCATCATTTTTTAAGTGAAAAAATTCCTGCCAGCATTTTTATCAACACATAATCTGCGGTCCTTCAAAAAACATTTTATGTTGATTGCATCATTTAAACCAGGAGGTTTGTCAGATCTTAACTTAATTTACTTAAGTTTACTTTTAGGAATAACTATAATTTTAAAAAGGCTTTGGAATATAATGAAAGGAATCCTATGGATTCATATAAATTAAAATCTAGTGGGAAAGGTATGTTTAAATGCCATCACTGCAATATGTGTAGATATATAGCAGTAGGACCTTATATAGCAGTTGATACCTTAGACAAAACACTAGAGGTTCCAGGATATGTTGACTGTAACACCAGGGGGGTAGTTTATATTGGTACTTGTAGTACTTGCCCCGGTTTCTATGTAGGAATGACCATTAGAAGTCTGAAGACCCGTATACGTGAGCACTTATATAGCATTAGGAAGCATGATGAAACTAATGCGTTATACAAACACTCTAGAGAATGTTGTAATTTTAAGAAGTTTTTATTTTCCATTCTCGAAGTATGCAGTATAGATCTAAGGGGTGGGGACTTTAACAACTACATAGAACAGAGAGAGACTTTATGGCAAATTAAGTTAAGATCTGACAAACCTCCTGGTTTAAATGATGCAATCAACATAAAATGTTTTTTGAAGGACCGCAGATTATGTGTTGATAAAAATGCTGGCAGGAATTTTTTCACTTAAAAAATGATGATTAACCTTTAAGTGTTGATTAATTTATTGTATAATTGGATAATTGTCTTTTGTGTAGGTATTTATTGAGCCTTGGTAGTTCAAAGTTGTATTCTGATGAAGTCATTCGACGAAAGCGTTTAATAAAGGTGATTACGCTATTTCTGTTTGGTGTGCCTACTTTGGATTTGCCTACCTTGGTCCTTTCTTCTTCAACCTTTATTTTTGTTGGTTGATTTAGTGGTTTTGTGGTTCGGTTTATATCTATTCTGTTTGGCCCACACAACATTCTGTGTAGATTCTTTTTATTCTTATATGTGTATTTTGGGGAGCTGCCTACGATTTTAAGTATCTCTGGGTCCACTGTCAATATACCCCAATGTTTTTCATAAATCTGTCTGATATCCTTGATGTCTTGTGTATAGTGCAGTAGCACTCTACTTTCATTTTCTGTTATAGCTGGTTCATTTATGTTCACTATATCACTGTAATTGGCAGAAAAATAAGGCTGTGCTGTTTCCATTCTTATTTCATTCACCTTATTAATTTCTAATTCTATTTCTGATTGTTTATATGACCTGTCAGATAAATTTTGTCTCAATTTAATCATCTCATTATGGTATCCATATTCTGTAGAGTTTAGCCTTGAAGTTCTCAGGGCTTGACCTCTAATGATGTTTTTAAACACAAAACCAGGATGCATACTTTCTCTATGCAGTAGTGTGTTTCGATAACAGCTTTTTCTATATATGCCTGTGTTCAAACCACCATCGGATATTTTTTCAACATAAACATCTAAAAATGAGATCCTATGTTGGGATACTTCCATAGTAAATTTGAGATAATTGGTGTGCTTATTGATCTCTGTAACAAATCCACATAATTCCTCCCTGTCTGAAGCCCAAAGGAGGAAAAGGTAATCAACAAACCTAGCATAGAATTTTACATGCTTTTTATAGGATTCCATATTGAAGAGGTGTACTAATTCCCAGTCGGCCATAACTAGGTTGGCGTAGCTATTGGCACATGACGTGCCCATAGCTACGCCATCCCGCTGTATGTATACCTCGTCCTTAAATGCAAAGATGTTATTGTCTAGCACAACTTGGGTTAACTCACATATAACTTCTGCAAAAGCATCAGTATGTATAGAATCACAAGTTAGTCTTCTCCTTATACATTCAATGCCTTTTTCATTGGGTATAGATGTAAATAACGATTGAACATCCAAAGTAACTAGCAGTATATCATCATTAATAAACATTCGTGATGTTTGATCATAAAGCATTAACAGAAACTGTTTAGTGTCTCTGAGTATATGATCATACCCCTCAACTATAGGTCTCAAGACTGTTTCTAAATATAATGAAATGGGTTCTGTTGCCCATCCTCTGCCTGCAACAATTGGTCGCATAGGTGGTCGTAAAGGGTGCTTATGAATTTTAGGTATCCCTTGTATGCAAGGTAAAGTGGGGTTTGTAACTAGACAGAATCTATATGTCTCTTCATTTATCTTATGTTGGTTATATAGCATGTCAAGGGTATATGTAATCCTATTTACTATACTGTCTATTACTTCTGTTCCAATTTTGGCATAATATACTGTATTATTAAGCATAGATCTCATACTTGTAATGTAATCTTTCATATCCATAATAACTATGGGTCCCCCTTTGTCTGCTGGTCTAAGCATTATATTGGGATCTCTTTCTAGTGTTCTTAAGGCTTGACGTTGTTTAGCTGTTAAATTACCATACCACCTTTTCTTTGTTTGTTTACCATCATATACATGTAAATCCTGTTCTACTAGTTTTGTGAATGCATCTATAAGTGGATGCAAATTGGGTACAAATGTACTCGGCTTTTTAAATTTACTGACATGTTTTGATTCAGAGCCGTAATCTAACCGTAACTGAATGTTTCTAGTGAATAATTTTAAATCTATAACTGTTTGTGTAATTTCACTTTTTATTGATGGAATAAAGGTAAGTCCTTTCTCTAATACCTTCTTCTCTTCATTAGTTAATTCTCTTTTGGATATGTTCCATATTATTGAATCTAAGTCCCTTGCCACATTTTCTTGATGGTCGGTCCTGAATGTTCCTGGTCCGTCATTCTCCTTTTTTGTCGTCCCCTGCTCATAGAGCGATTTCTTCCCTTTATCCAAGCTTGTGCTATAGGGAAAGGGGTAGCTTCTTTATTATTGTTGGAATTATTAATTACATTTTGCTGTTTCTTCTTAGTATGTTGGGATTCATCTCCCATTTCTTCAGATTCTAGAATCTGTTCTACTTCATCCCCTACAGAGGCTAGAGTTCTATTAGATTCAATCGTTATGGGAAGAATTTCATTATCGCCCATATTATTGTGGATGAGTGCTTTGGTAACTACTACTTTCCCACCTTTACTATTATGATCTCTATGATCCATCTCCCTCGGGCTTGATACAACTAAGTCCATATTGGGCTTTTTCCTACTGTCCACGACTTCTTTATTATGATCTGTTATATCCTTCTTAAACTTTGTTCTCCCTTGACTTACTTTATTATCTTGGCCTACTTTAAAAGTTGTTTTAGGCCAAGTGAAGACGTGACCATTAGCAAAATCCTGCATATCTCGTTTGATCTTACCCTGTTTTTGTTCTAACACAGGCTAATCTGATAATCAGAAAATGTCATTAGTAACAAAATGGACAGGATCATCAATAAGTAAACTGCATAAGATTAAGAGAGCTGAAAATCAAGCTATTTATTCATTTACTTATTTATCACTTTCTTAATCAGGTTGGTTCTATTAGTCAAGTGGGCTCTTTTCCGGGGACACCTAAGGTAGTATTTCTAGCACTAGGAGAGTTTGGTCTGGGCAATGTGGAATTTCTGCTACACGTTGGAGCTGTTAAATGGTGCCAGAGTGCTCCTATAGCTGCCAGGAAAAGGTCTAAGGGATGCATCAGCAATTCAGAGAAGAGAAAAACTGTGGAAAGTTAAAAGTAGAACGTGACAATTTGGAGAAAAAATTGTTTTATATTGACTCCTGTGATGTGGATGTTACACATGAGCAGTGTTTAGCTGTATCCTTGCAGGAGGAAATAGGCGAGTATGTTGAAGTGATGCAGATAAGAGCATTAACATTAGGAGGGCTTGCAAATGACATTCTGTTAAAAATAATCAAGCAGGATGATTTAGGTGACAGTTCTGCTGTATCATAGGCTGAGATGGCAGATTACTTTTTCAGAAATGTTGAGGATGGTAATGTAAAAATGAACAAGATGATGTGGCAGCAGAGAATGCAGCAGGTAAAACTTATGCAGCAGTGACAGAAACTAAAGGAGGAAAGCAGCTACAAACTGCATTTGGTTTTGTGGCAGCATGCAATGCAGTAACTAAAATATGCAGCAGTGACAGCAAGCAAAACTTGAAAACAAAAACAAATTGTAAGTAAAGCTGTTTTTAGAAATAAGAGAAGATAAACTGAGAACAAATACAAAAAAACAACACTGTAATACACAGATATTATGTACGGGACAATTGGTAACTTTTCTGCATTTTAAACTCAAGAAATGTCATCTTTTATAAATATTGGGAGAGAAATGTTTTGTGACTTAACACTTGAAACCGATGAACTAATGATGAAATTTCTGCAACTGTGCAACAGAAAGAAGAACATTTATCCAAGGGACAATTATTTGCTTTATGATAGCAACTTAAATGTTAAACAAAATGTTACCTTGCAGTTTAGATCTGATGAACTGGAAGAGGATGATGTTAAAAAATGCATGCAGGTTCTGTGTGAAATTTTTGATAATATTGTGAAAGTTAGAGAAGACAGACATATATGGAATGGTGGGTAGAAGGCTGGAAGCAGTTTTGAAATGTGGAACAACATGGTAAGACACTTGCCAAGTGTTATTTTTGTGGCTGGTCATAGAGGGGTATGCTGGTCAGCTTAAATCATGTTTCCTTTGTGTAGAACTTTCTCATTTAATTAATGATTGTGACAAAGTACAATGTAACCATTGTGGGAAGAAATGACATACAACAAGATGTGTGCCTGAATGTAGGTTGTGTAAAAAAGAGACACTTTTAGATGGATTGTCAAGAGTAAACAGTAAATAATGAAAAAGAAGGGAAAAACAGTAGCAACAAAAAAATAAATAAATAAATATAAACACACATAACAAAGGACAGCAAGAGACTATGGGAGAGGGTGAACACAGTGATGAAGAAACTGTAGAAGAGAAAATAATATTTAGAGGAAAACGAGGAGAGGGAGAGAGTGGGCATGCAGGAAGAGAGGTTAGGAGAAGGAAATTGTAATCATTTTTTGAAGTTCTAGCCAGTGAAAAATCTGATTCTAAGGAACCAGGATTATTTAAACATAAACCCAGGAACAAAATATCCAACTGGTGAAAGACAAAAATAAGAAAATTAAAATGTAAAAATATTTTTACTAAACTTAAAAAAGAAGACAAAACAAATGTAAAGTACTTTCAATAAATGTGAACAGTATTAACACTGTCAGAAGGATAGTCATACTGGTATGGTGTACTACTTGTGATGTGGATGTAATTTGTTATAGGATATAAGATTCCTAACAAGTGAAAAAAGATTGCAAACAGAAGAAAAATGTGGAAATATAATATGGAACTTAGAAAGTGAACACTGTTTTGGAATGGCTGTGTTGTGTAAAAAATGAAAAAAAGTGAAAATACTAGATGTAATGTTGGTAAGGATGGAAAGGTTAACTGCTGTGGATGTGAGCTGAAGTAAACATGTTTATATATTTTTACAGCATTATATACTTATTCAACTAGCAAGGGAAGAATCTCCTTTGTCAAATATTAGTGTATGTGGTGGTTACCATGAAAGATGTAATTGCAGGGGACTTTGTGATTTAAGGGGAAAATGTTAAAAGGAAACAAAAGATGTAACATACTACATGGAATGATAAAATGTCATAAATTAGCTGTGTGGAACAAGAGTCAATGGACTTATACAAGGGGATATTTATATTTGAAATTGCTTATTTTATATTATCAGAAAATTTGAGTGTAGCAGATGGTGATACAGTTGTGATGAGTTTTTCAGAACATTCAGTAATATGGATGGAAGTAATGAAAAAAGGGAGTATATTAAAATAGTAAAGGGAATACAAGGAATAAATGGATGAAACTGGAAAGTGGTAAGTACTGAAGTTATGAATGGCTCAGATAACCATGAAGAACTTCTACAAAAACTAGTCTGAATAGTGCATTGAATTTAAAGAGAAGTATAAAAGTAATATGCATAGTGAGGAAGCTATATGGCAGTACGGCACTCAAATGGCGCCAAATTCAAATTAAACTGAGGAATGCTGAAACGTTAACAAAGACTCGCTTGTCCTTACCATGCGAGTCTATAAGCAGTCCAAACAACCAAAAGTAGTCCAAACGACCAAAAGTAGTCTCTGATAGTAACAAACGTGTAGAGCTTACACAAGATCAAGGTGGATTTACCAAACCCACTGTATTTAAACGAACCAGGGCAGTCTTCACTTCACCTATAATACACCACAACAAAGGCCAGTCAAAAGATGTACGTAAAACTGATTTATTCACAAAGCAATTAAAACGGCTAGCACTTTCACCCGTAGGCTTCTTCAGACCATAAACAATAGCATATAGTTTAGAGCCTTATATACTTCCACATTTAGTGACATCACTTCCTATCAATAAATATCTGATTTAAATTAATCCAAAAACAACAATGGTTTTGCGTTTAAAAATACGTTGCTGATCAGGTTGTATAAACACTTATACTACACCAATTTAAAGAAGTGCAACAGTCAATAAAAGTTAAAAATTAATTGCAATGTTAATTAAAATCATTGCTTATAAATCAAGGGTGAAAAATCAATGACAGCCTAAAAACACCTATGCTTCTGTCATATTGGCATATTATAATAATAACATATAATAGTGTCCTGTTTTAAATATTAATATATTAAATGTCATAACTTGACTTGTTGCTAATCTATAATATTATAATAAATAATACAATTATAATGCATATACATTTTGCTTATAATGTGTTCTACAATCTAGTAATAAAAATAATAAAAATACATATATGTATACATAACTTGCCTAACCATTGTAATTATAGCTCTACCTAATGAAAATATATTATCTTTTCATCTTTAATGCCCTAGCCTTTAATATGGGTCTTATTGGAATCCGATCATTAAGTCCTGGCTCCCTGTCTGCCCTTAACCTAATAATCCATTTTGTCTCCTGTTGTTCTGTGTTGTTACATATAGGACCTCTCCTGATTGTGGGATGGTTAACATGCATAACCATAAATTTAAAAGTATGTTCAACTGAATTTTTCATCACATGTTTAGAGAGAGCATTCTTATCAGACTTAATCCTGATGTTATAAAAATGCTCTCTAATTCTATAAAAGTGTTTTCTCAATGGTAGGATGGTGTAAGAAAGGAAGAGAAAGTGAGGTATTGGAAAATATGTAGAAAAGTATTAGAGAATTTAGAGAATACTTTGAGAGTGCAATGATATGGAACAACAAATATACAAAATCAGTCAAGAAAAAAATGAAGGCATTACTGTTTAGGCAGATATACTTTTTACACGGGAGAACAGAGGAGATATCTGTGTATTTGGGTAAAATCATAAAGAGGGGGCATTATTATAATGAGAGAAATGAAAAATGTTAAGGGATAGATAAAAGAACATGTAAAAATCATGAGTACTATAGTACAGCATAAGGAAAATAAGAGAGACAGGAAAGTAAAAAAAAAAAAACAAGTTACGGAAGTATTTGAAAGATATATTACTATTGGTGAATTGGATGAAGTACTTAGGAAAGTAAATGTTGATTCAGTATCAGACCTAGATACTACTGAGTATGGAAATGTGCAAAAAAATTAATATTGGTAAAGAGAGTATTTTGTAAATGTGCTGAATGAATGTTGAAGGAATGATTTGCTTATGAAGATGTATATAGTGGAATATTAAAATTTATATGGAAAAAAGATGAAAATATTGATTGGCAACCCATCACACTAAATAACATAGATTATATTTTTTATGAGAATAATACAGAGGAGAATAGAAGGAAGGATGAGGAATATTATAGAAAGAAATATATATGTATAAAAGGGAAGATATGTCAAGAATTGTTATTGGTGGTGAGATAAAGTTTGGATGATATTATAAGTAAAAGGGAGGATGTGAAATTTATGTTAGGTGATAATAGCAAGTCCTTTGATGCAGCAGAACATAGCACTTTGTGAGATTTTATGGAGAAGTATGGAATAGGTAATAGAATTAGGAGAGTAGGTATGTTAACATACCACACCTATAGAATTAAATTGTTAGTGAATAGTTGCTGAATAAAGAAATATGCATGAAGACAGGTATAACACAAGAATGTCCCATGAATGGAATATTATTTGCACTGATAATGAATGCAATATTGAATGAAGTAGCTTATGCTAATGAAAAATGCTAGATATGTGATGCAAAAGGAGTAGATGATTCTAATAAATTTGACATAAATGACAGTAGAGATAGAGTTGTTAAGAACAACATAAGGATGAGGGAAGTGTTGTTTTGTTTGAATGGATTTTTAAAGGAAATGGTAATGGCCATGGATAAAGAAAAATGTAAGGATTTGGGTGATATGGTGAACATTTGAACTGTATTTTTCAATAAATTAGTGTATTTGCTATGGAAAAAATTTGACTAAACAATGTAGTTTTGATGCAATGGGAAGGTATGATAAAATAAATTTGTCTTATGTGAGGACATATATATTAGTTTTCAGGAAAAAAAGTTTATTTGGTAATTTTGCATTAATGTAAAAGCAGCATTTATGAGAAATGTTTATATGATCCCAGAAAAAAACAAGAAAAGGAAATTTTGCAATTAGTGTTTTCTTTCATTTGGGGTTCAAGATTAAACGCAGTGATAAGAGGTCTGTTGTATACAAGTGAAGATGAAGGGGGATTGGGTTACTAAATCCAGTTGTTTATTCTGCTTCTTAAAACTTGTAGACAGTATTACATTTGGTAAAGGAAGAGGTTGAGAAATGTAAGTTAGATATTTAAATATAAGTACAGAAAGTTCTGGGAAATGAAGAGAATAAGAAAAAGATAAAAAGAATATGCAAGTGAAGAAATTAAAAATTAGCAAGAAAAAATACTACTAACATTAAACATAAAAATTAAGGATACAGATAAGGCTAGAAGGCTATGGCTTAATAATGTGGTTAAACAATATTATTATGCAAAATCCATGGGTAAATATAACAGAAGAAGCTATTAAAGTCATTAATGTAAGGAAAAAGTGGTGTACTAAGATAGTAAAATGGCAGGATTTCCCATAGAGACCAGTAATGCATAAGTGACCAGTAAAGGGGAATATGCCATATAAAAAGAAAGTTGAGAGTGTGTGTTTATTTGTGGGCAGGAAGAGGCAACTGTGCATTTTTTATATGTAGAAGAATGGTACAGCTCTAGAAAAAGTTGTTTGAAGAAATTATTTTGATAATATTAATGACATAAACAAAACAGATATGAATATGGTTATCAGTGGGTATTATAAGAACAAGAAGAAAGAATGTGCAAGAAGGGTAGATAAGGATTTAATTTATGTAATATTGGTTATTTAGACTGTGGTGGTGGTGCTGCGGTAGCGTTGTCGCCTCACAGTTAGACGTTGCCCGTTCGATTCTCAGTTAGAGCGTCTTCTGTGTGATGACATGCATGAACGGGTGTTCCTTCATTGAAGGTTGTGCATTAGGCCCGGCAAGCCAGCACGTAAAACTCTACTGCCAATCATTAGCGGACCGGAGTTCCACTGTGGCGACCCCTAACCGGGAAAAGCCGAAAGACACAAACAAAATATTGGTTATTTAGAATGAAAGACTAAATTAAATTTTGTTTAATGGGAAATACATTTTGCCTGATATATTGTGAAAAAATTAGATTATGGATGTGGAAGAAAGTGTGGGGGATCAATTCCTCCAGTTGACTGTGGGTGGTGCCATCCACAACCAGCTTTCCATATAGCTGGGTATTCCCTTTACGGTTTTGAATGTAATTAAAAAATGCTGTATGATTTTCCTTAGCTTAGGAGGCTATTTTTGCTTCATAGTTTGCTTTGGAGGAATTGACCAGATCTCTAATGTGTTTGTTTAGACTAGTGAGGGACTTTTTTGCTCTTGTTTTTGAACATTAGCTTTTTTTTTTTTTTTGTTTTTGTATAGCCTGCTTATACCATGGGTCCACCAGGGTGGCTTGTTTTTGCAACAAGACCTGGTTTAATCTGGTCAGTAAAGTTGATTCTATACAACTGCTTAAGTGGGTATGCAGGACACTGGTGTACACTTCTGCATAGGAGTCCATTTTTTCCATGCTTGGGTGGACTTAAAGTTTCTTATAGAATTACTTTGGAGGGTGTAATTTGTCTTGGAAAAATTCTTAAGCATTTTTGAGCTTGATGGAGTATCTGACTGTATAATAATTTTATGGTCGAAAATCACCAAGCAGGACATCATAGGAGGAGGGTTCAATGCTCCCCCATGTTAGTGAGCATATGTCCAGGATATTTTTGCCTCTTGTAGATGTGCTGACTAGCTGTTCAAGGGCATTTGTATTGACAAAAAATCTAAGCGCTTCTGAGATAGCACATTTGCGGTCATGTATGTTCCCCAGTCAATGGTAGGATAATTAAAAGTCATCCATGAGTAAGGTGTTGGGCTACATGGTAAGTGATGCCAGTAAATCCAGGTGTGAAGAAACTGGACACTGTCATTTGTGCTAGCATGTCTGATTGAAGTTTTGTATATAATGTCAGATTAACAGGTGTATTATATGACTGCATGACTAGCTATGATATTGTAAATAAGTTCTTACAAGTTGATTTATGATCTGTTTGTACAGAATATTTTAAATACCTGAAAAGTGTCATTTTACATTTCAAACTGCACATGTTTGTGAAGAAAAAATCCAAAGGTAAACTGTCTCACATTCAGCTGATCTGCAGATGATGTAATCTGAATGTTGACAGCTGCTATGTGCTGCTGTCAGAAACTGAAAGATAGGAAGGAACTTTAGTAAACAGCTGTTGGTTGATTTTCAAATTTGAAATGAAGATTAGAGCTGGAACAGTTGTGACAGGCAAGTCTATAAAAGAGCCTGCTAAAGATAATTAACAGTCACAGTTGTCAGTTATAATTGTGAGTTGCTCACAGATGTACTGTACAATGGATACCCAAAATGACTCACCAAGAACTGTAAACCTGCCTTTGCTCTATTGTAATAATTTAGTTTACATCAGAAGCAGTGTTCTTTAGTCAGATAGGAAAAGTATAACTAATCATTTAGATTAGAGTTTTTATTAACATTGGACTTCTGTCCTACAGTATTGATTTCATATTCATGGTGACTGAGTTTTGTTTGTTCATTGAAAATTACTGTTTTATATTTTAAATCATTTTGTTCATTATTAAATATTTTATTAACTTACATAGTGGCTGATTAGTCCGTGTTTTCTTTAGTGATTTGAGATTGCTTATACTTGCTTTGATAATTCCCATGGCCACTCCAAAAGCCTGGCTGCTTACGTCATTTGCTACTTTTTTAATATTTAGTTTTCATAATTGGACACCCCTTTAAAAGACCATGAAGACACTGTGATTGGTGGCAGCATTTCAGTATTATTTTGGGGAAGGGACACAGCTGGAATTCTGTGTCAGGCTTTCCCAGAACTGTTTGCATGTGTGAAATTTAATTTATTTAAGTGTGAGTGTATCAGAGGTCTTAAAGAGGGACACATTGCTCTGAGTTGTGTAATAAGGAGTTATATTTGTGGTGAGCAGAAGTATGCAGTCCAGTCCCAGGTAAACAGCATGTTCATGTTGTAGTCTTAGGGGAAAATTATGAAATATTACTCCTGTTTAAGTGACAGTCTCACATTGTAGTCAGTAGTGAGGATTGAATCTCTTTAGTTACTGATCCAGGATAGTAGGGGACATCACTTATTGCTGGTAGTCCAGTTGGACATTGTTTGGACATCACTTTATTTGGTAGGAGTTCAGTGGAATATCATCTGGATGTCATAGTATTGGTGTCAGTGGTGTGGGATTTTTAATTGGACTTCAGTAGCCAGTGAGTAGTTGTCATTAAGGTGTGCACTCTCAACAGCCACAAAGTAAACATAAAGAATCCCAGTTCACCATAGCTTTATTTATTTTTAGTTAGCTAGTCAGGGGCAGCAGGCAAAGATGTCAGCTGAAGACTATAGTAAGGTGACAAAGAACCGGATGGCTAAGGAATGTGACACCATAGGACTAGTGCATGCCAACCTGACTAAGAAAGCAACAATTTTAGCCTTAGTTGTGACTTCAGCTCAGACTAGCTATTTGGAGGATAGCTGGTTTGTTATTGGGGGATGTGGAACCTGCCGAGACAGGACAATACATCTTTTCTTTGGAGGACCTGTAAGTCTGTCTGGAGTTAGAGAGACTATGCCTGGAGGCCAAAAATCTTGAACTGGAATTAGCAGAGAGACTGTGCCTGGAGGCTGAAGAGAAGCAGTGTCAGTATGAACTGGAAGCCAAACAACTGGAGACTGTAGAGAGGCTGAGCCTGAAAGCCCAACAACTGGAGGCCAGGAGTGAATGCAACATTTAGAAGGTGATGAAGATGAGAGATAGTGCTGGCTTGAAGTGGAGCTTCTTACCCTTCAAGAGGGTCATGGAGGTAATGGGGAAGGGAATAATTGGACCCTTGAAGCTTTAAAGGTCACTAAACTTTTTCTTCAATAAAATGATGGGGATGACTTTAATAGTTTTATTCATATATTTGACAGGGTATGCTGACAGTATGATGTTGACCATGAGCTTTGGGTTTGGCTTCTAACTCTGTTATTCCATGGTAAAAGCTGTTCAGGCCATGTCAAAACTGCCTAATATAGGTTGCTTAAATTATTTTTATAAAGTTAAGATCTGTCTTCTAGACTGTTGCAAGCTAACTCCTTAAGCTTACAGAAAAAAAGTTTCATGAACACAGATGCAAAGCAGATGAAAGTGTATGTGATTATATTGCTGATTTAAGTACTTACTTTGACAGATGGGTGAGTGGGTGTCAGGTCACCACTTCTGAGGGAATGGCAGACCTTACAGTTAGAGAACAAGCCCTCAGTACTTTGCCTAATGACATGAGAATCTAGTTGATGAGAGATAGTGCTGGCTTGAAGTGGAGCTTCTTACCCTTCAAGAGGGTCATGGAGGTAATGGGGAAGGGAATAATTGGACCCTTGAAGCTTTAAAGGTCACTAAACTTTTTCTTCAATAAAATGATGGGGATGACTTTAATAGTTTTATTCATATATTTGACAGGGTATGCTGACAGTATGATGTTGACCATGAGCTTTGGGTTTGGCTTCTAACTCTGTTATTCCATGGTAAAAGCTGTTCAGGCCATGTCAAAACTGCCTAATATAGGTTGCTTAAATTATTTTTATAAAGTTAAGATCTGTCTTCTAGACTGTTGCAAGCTAACTCCTTAAGCTTACAGAAAAAAAGTTTCATGAACACAGATGCAAAGCAGATGAAAGTGTATGTGATTATATTGCTGATTTAAGTACTTACTTTGACAGATGGGTGAGTGGGTGTCAGGTCACCACTTCTGAGGGAATGGCAGACCTTACAGTTAGAGAACAAGCCCTCAGTACTTTGCCTAATGACATGAGAATCTAGTTAGCAGCATGAAAGTGTAAATTTGTGGAGGAGTAGGGGAGAAAAAGGGATCTGTACTTAGCAAGCAGAGCAGCAATGCATAAGAAAGGGATACTCAATGTAGCACATGGACATAAGGGAACCAATGGGGGCAGTCTAAACTACTCCAACAGAGTTTACAGGGGAAACTACTAGCCCAAGTTCACAGTTAGGGATTAGATGTTTCAAGTGTAACCAGAGGGGCCACATAGCATTCAAACATCCATTGAGACAAGGTGAGAAACAGAAGGTGAGTGAGCCAGCAAGTGGTGATAACAAACTGCCAGGTATAAGTTGTTTGGAAACAACAGGTGTGCCAGTCTTTCACCAACATTTATATCCTATCTTAATAAATGGTAAACAGGTTACAGCTAAGAATGGCACAGCTTCTGATATAACCATTGTGAGGCCTGCAGTGGTTGGATAAGAGCAGTACTTGATTTGACAGTCCACTCCAGTCAAAGTTTTGGGAGGGATCCCATTCCAAATACCTTTGGTTAGGGTTCATCTTGACTGGGAGGATGGAAGAGGAAGCAAGTAGGTAGATATGTTTGAGGATATACCTGCAGATGTCCTGATAGAGAATGACTTTGATGATGCAGTACCTTGTGTGAACACAGTGAAATGCAGTCAAGCTTGAAGAAGGCATATAGGTCCAGTAGCCTGGGGAAGACCCAGACAGATCTCATACCTGAAGCTGGGACTGGTGTGGTGGCTGTTTCAGAGAAGGAGTTATCATGTAACAGTACATCTGAAAGTCAGCCACAGCTGATGGGAGGTAGTGATGTTACCTTGGACATGGTGATTGCAAGGATGGAGGAGAATGATAGTACCCAGATTGACAGTGAGGCACAACTGTCAGAAGTTACTAAGCTTACTGTGGAAGGGGAGCTTGTGTTTGAGAATATTCATGCAGTTGTCCTAATAGGGAATGACATGCAGGGACATGTAGTCAGGCTTAGAGACAGGCATGTAGGTCCAGTAGCCTGGAGCAGACCCAGAAAGATCTCATATCTGAAGCTGGGAAAGGTGTGGTGGCTGTTTTAGAGAATGAGCTATCCTGTAGCAGTAAGTCTTAAAGTGAGTCACACCTGGTGGTAGGTACTGATGTTCCCTTGGACAAGGTGACTGCTAGGATGGAGGTGAGTGATAGTCCTCAGATTGACAGTGAGGTACAGCTATTGGAAGTTACTAGGCTTCCTGTGGCAGGGGAGCTTGGGAGGTTCATAAATGTAGAGTTGAAAAAGGCTCAACTTATG
The DNA here is from genome assembly GCF_019279795.1 of Protopterus annectens. NCBI lineage: Eukaryota > Metazoa > Chordata > Ceratodontiformes > Protopteridae > Protopterus > Protopterus annectens. The sequence continues at coordinate 1,720,504,669 of NC_056733.1, read as the reverse complement.
GACCTTACATTACAAAGCTTGAGGGAGATGGCTATGGAAGTACTTGAGGCTCATAGAAGAGGGAAGTCTGCATATGGAAACAAATATTTAGTTTTTTTGTATAAAGGATGGATTCCTAAAGGTGGGATGGAATGCAAAGTAGTATAGCAGTGGAGCCTAGAACCTACCATCTGGTACTTCTAGCTATAGTCCCTAATATTCTTTATGTAGATGATATTGAGTCAGAGGAGGAAGGTATGCTGTATAAAGACTGGACTCCTAAATGAGGTCTGGAAGGTGAGGTAGTGCAGTAGTCGGTAAAGCCTAGAGCCTACTGTCTGCCACTTCTAGCTGTGGTGCCTAATATTCCTTTTGCAGGTGATATTGATGTAGAAAAGGTGGCAAGTGCTTTGCAAGAAATTTTCAGCAGGGTAGATTTTCCAAGAGAGATACTGACTGACCAAGGTGCCAACTTCATGTCAGACCTGCTGACTTGTTTGTGGAAGTGTTGTGGGATGAAACATTTAGAGATCACCTCCTACCATCCCCAGACTAATAGTCTTGTGGAGAGGTTAAACTCTACATTGAAGACTATGCTACAGGTATTTGCAGACCAATTTAAAAGAGCAAAGTAAACCATTAAACCTAGTAATGTCAAGTGTGTATGGCAGAGGTCACTTACTGAGGACACAGAGCAGGAAGTGGTAAAATTAGACTGGAACATGTTAAAGTGGAATTTATTCAAGTGTGGCCAGTTCCTGTTACTAAAAAGCAAATGAGAGCATTTTTAGGGACAGTGGGGTCCTGTGTTGTGGTGCAGTGGTTGCACCTCTTACTGATCCAGCTAGGAAAAATAAATGGATAAGGTAGAGTGGACCACAGATTGTGAACAGGCATCCAAAACTTAAAGAGATTTTAGGAGGACCCCCTTTGTTGGCCAGCCCTGATTATCTATTTATTTACACTTGATTATCAAGTGGTATCCAACTGGGCTAGTAGCCAATTTTCAGTAGAGACCCGGGGAGAAAAGCTCCAAATAAAGCAAAAAACAGATAAAAATACAGAGGAGTGAAGAGTTTGTTGTGTGAGTGAATGCTTTGGCTTAAGAGGTAGGGGCTGTGCTCAGCCAAGTTTTCTCAGAAGGAGAAGAATACTGCAGTGGGGTTAATAATGCCCATGCAAATGGATTGCCAAGGAGATGAATGGGTTGACATTCCCTTTTTCAAGCATCAAAGGTCACTTGAAAACTGTGCTTGAGTTATGGAGGGAGAAATGTGAAGAAATTGGACACTGTCATTCATGCTAGCATGTCTGGCTGTAGTTTTGTATGTAATTTCAGATTGACCTGTGTATTACATGCCAGCATGACTAGTTATTATATTGTAAATAACTTCTTAACATGTTGATTTCTGATCTGTACAGAATGTTTTAAAGACTTGAACAGTGTCATTTTACATTTCTAACTGCACGTTTGTGAAGAAAGATTCTAAAGGCAAACTGCTTCATATTTAGCTGATCTGCAGATGGTGTCATTGGAATGTTGACAGTTGCTATGTGTTAACTTTCAGAAGCTGAAATACAGGAAGAAACTTTAATAAACAGTTGTTGGTTGATTTTTCAAAGATGAAATGAAAATTATAACTGGAACAGTAACAAATGTGACAGGCTAGTCTATAAAAGATGCCTGCTGAAGAAAGTTAACGGTTAGTTACAGTTGTCAGTTGTCAGTTATAGCTGTGAGTTGTTCAGAGATTTACTGTGCAGGGATACCCAAAAGGACTCACCAAGAACTGTAAGTCTGCCTTTGCTCTATTGTAATAATTTAGTTTAGATCAGGGACAGTGTTCTTTAGTCAACAGGCAAATTATAACTAATCGGTTAGATCAGTTAGAGTTTTTTCTGAATGTTGAATTTCTATCCTACAGTATTGATTTCATTTTCCAAGTGATTGAGTTTGGTTTATTTATTGGGAATTACTGTTTTATATTTTTTAATCATTTTGTTCATTATTAACTATTTTTATTAACTTACATTGTGGCTGATCAAGCATTGCTTTCTTTAGATTTGAAAGTGCTTATACTTGGTTTGATAATTCCTATGGCCACTCCGAAAGCCTAGCTACTTAGGTCATTTGCTACTATTTGTTTTAATATTTAATTTTCATAGTTGGGCACCCCTTTAAAAGAGCATGAAGAAACTGTGATTAGTGGCAGCATTACAGTATTATTTTGGGGAAGGGACGCAGCTAGAAATCTGTGTTAGGCTTTCCAAGAACTGTTTGGATATGTGAGATTTAATATATTTAAGTGTGAGTGTATCAGAGTTCTTAAACCGAGACATTTTGCTCTGAGTTCTGTAATAAGGAGTCATATTTGTGGTGGACAGAAGTATACAGTCCAGTCCCAGGTTATACAGCATGTTCCTATTGTACCCTTAGGGGGAAATTATGAAATATTGCTCCTGTTTAAGTGACAGTCTCACATTGGAGTCAGTAGTGAGGATTGAAGCACCTTAGTTACTGACCCAGGATAGTAGCGGACACCACTTATTATTGGTAGTCCAGTTGGATACTGTCTGGACATCACTTTATTTAGTGGCAGTTCAGTGGGATATTATCTGAATGTCATATTAGATATATGGTATGCTTTTTCTGGTTCATTGTGGGGGGACCTATAGCAAGTGAAGATATGGTAGAGGATTTTGCCTATGGTTAATTGTACTTGGAGTAGCTCAAGAGAGTCATACTGTTTGACTAGTCTTGAGGGGTACTTATCAAGTTGGGAGGTTGTTTATTTTGACTTTTCCTAAAGTGGTCATAATAGGGGTGGCTAATGCCTTTCCCACTATCTGAAAGTCTAAAGGAGACAGGTTCAGACCATCTCTGGCAAATTAGCGTGGTCTGTCAGCCATGTCCTCCCAGGTTGACAGATATCAGTTCCCCTTTGACTCATACCAGTAGTTATGCCAACTGTTAAAGTCAATCATTTTTTTTTGTATTGTGGCATCACCCCTGGTGATGGAAGAATGCTGCTCAATGCTAGGCTTATACCTGCCAATGATATCTAATATGAGAGTTCAGTCATGTCTTTTTTCATATAGTCCAGGGAAGTACATCTTAGATCATTCACTCACATGTGGACTATGACGGAGTCATACTGGTACTTGTGGCTCAGTTACCTAAGTGCTTGGTGCCCTGATGGATCCTGGCACCTAACAGGCAGCTAACTGTAACCATCTTATTTTCCAGCCTGGTGAGGGAGACATCCATGTCTCCCACTAGGGAATTACCTATGACCAGTACATTGGGTTTTGTGATGATACTCCATATGGGCTTGTTTGTTGAAATAATGGTGTGTCTGTTATTATGTGTTGTGGTTAATGTTTGCTTTATTGTGTAAGGTTTCTGAAGGCAGCATTTGGGATGCATCTGGCCTTTTGGTAAATTACCAATGAGTACCTCCACATATGTCAAGTCCTTTTTAAGTGTGAGTAGTGATGTGTGTGGTAACAATCTTATTGGCATTAGATTTGTCTGTATGTGAGAGTCTTGCCTCCAATTGCATATTGTAACTACATCTCACCCCTACAGTATTAGGGGTTAGTACACATGAATAAGGCAGTACCAGTGCTTCTCTCCTCACCAATACTAGAAAAATAACCTCTTTAAACCTTGGTTTGAAGAGATGACCGATTCTTAGTATTAGTTTGTTTCTGTAGTAAGTGGTTGTATGTATACATAAGACAATTGCTACATTGCCTCAAGATGCATATGTCCATTAGGCTGGCGAGACAGATGATGGAAGACCACCCATCCATGATAGCAGGTTTTTACTGCCTGTTTTCTTAGGGAAAGAGATGGGTTAATTTGACTGGACTGTGCTGATAGCCCATAGACTGAGTGGGAGCTATACCTTGTGTAGTCTATATAGTATAAGGTTAACAAATGAAGTATTGCAGCTCAGTGTACAAATGAGTTGCTCCTAGAGTGGCAGAGGGCTGGTAAATGTTACACTGATAGTTATTTAAGGAAAAACATATCTACAAGACATTTGCATTTGCACAGAGCACTGCCAACTGCTGCTTCACTGAGAGCAGCTTCACACAATGCAAGGCTTAAATAGCCACGCAATTGAACAAGTATAAAGTTATCTACCAATCGAGAAAGCACACAGTGAGTCTTCCTCCAGCAATTCCCAACTCAGATGAGTTTGTATCAGCACACTTCTACCACAAGAATGCTGAAAATCCCTCTTAATGTAAGATGGATGGTTTTTGAGCCCAAGTGAAGCCAAACACACTATCTAGATAAAGCAGTACTGAAACGAGTGAATAGAATGTAGCCTGAGTATTAAAAAAAAACAGTTAATCTAAAACGTGCAGGAATGCAGCAAAATGATAACAAATGAAACAGTAAATAAATAAACCACAGTACCCAAAGTGGAAATAAAGCTTAAATAATACTTATTTTTGTAGATTCAGCAGTGGGTGGCTTTGGAAATAAAATCTCTAAAGTCACTCTAACACAGTCACCAAGTGAACAGCAGCTCTGATTAAATAGTCAGGTTCTTAATTTGACATCATTATGTTGATGTGGCTATAGAGAAAAAACTGAACTGACAATTAAACAAATAGCAATAATGAAAAAAATCCTCTGCAATCTTTATTAGGTTTTAAATCGCTTACAGTCTTACCAAGAGAGTAAAGAGGAATGAAATTAACTCTAAAACACAGGAGTGCTGCAATATACCATCAGGAAAGTGAAGAAAGATATTAAAAAAATGTGAAAACTGAAGTCAAGAGACTAAAGGAAAACCCAGGGCTTTATGACATCCATTGTCACTGAAAGCCAATTCAAACTGATGTCTAACAAAAAAATAAATAAAATTAAAAGTAACACCAGACAAACCTAGTCTGACAACTGATACTGATATTGAAAGGGATTTTTGTAAGGTACTATTTAGGGTTGGGTTAGGGGCAGTTTAGGGTTAGTACACATGAATAAGGCAGTACCAGTGCTTCTCTCCTCACCAATACTAGAAAAATAACCTCTTTAAACCTTGGTTTGAAGAGATGACCGATTCTTAATCAGCTGTTAGCCTAAACATCCTGGTTGGTACAATTGTAGGGATTATTAAGAATAACTGAAGCTAGTTTATTTGACACACGATTATTCAGCCTCAAGTTAAAACCTTGTGAATTCACTACTTAAAATAATGACACTCCCAAGCCAAAGTCATAAAACACAAAACTTATTTATGCAGGTGTTATGCCCTGACACCATATACAGCAACTCCAACATCACATAAATTTAAAAAAGAAAGGGAAAGTAACAAAAATTAAAAAAAAAGAAAAAAGGTCAACTACTTGATTTTCTCTGAGTCTGTCCTAGCAAGGCATAGAATGTTATAATTTCTTTGTAATCATCACTGTGTGGATACTTCTCATTTGTCATGTATGAATTACTATAGAATTGTTTCATGGTGACCCTTTTGGCTGCTGCTTTCTAGTGCCAGTAATAACTGATCATCATCATCATCATCAACAGCAACCTTTGTCCCCCTTTTTTTATGCATGGGATGGGTGATATTGTATCAACTGATCTCACCTCTCTCAATATAGTTCCACCCTTCAACCTTTTTCAACTATCATGGCTGACAGTCACATGTGTTCTCAGGAAGTTCATTCATCTCATGACTGAGTGTCCTCCTTTCCTCTTAACCTTTTCCTTTTGCTCTGTCCCAAATCTTCTTTGCCAGATCATCTTTTTGTTTCATGCACTATACTCTGTTCTGCTTGACCTTCTATGAACCTATGGATACTTTGGCATCTGCTATTTTTCCCTGATGTCTTAAATTCTTCAGCTGCCCTACACTGTACACCTTATCACTATCTCACCATTTCATCTCCATCATCTTAGGCTTGCTCAACTGCTTTACCTTCATTACCCAGGTTTCTGTGCTGTACAGAAGCACTAGTTGTACCACTGTGTATGCCTTTCTAGTCTATATTATCTTATCGAAAATTCAGTTCAGTCAACTGCATGTGCATCAGAAATGCAGTTCAGCGAACTGTTAATAGTGAGATTGCAGTACAGTGAAGATTGGAAAATTGCCCTTTCCTCACTGTAGTGCAATCTTGGAGTTGGTATATGTAATTAGCAGGGGGTGTGGGGGTGCAGCCCCCCACAGAAGTAAATTCACTGAACTGCATTTCCAATGCACATGCAGTTCACTGAATTCAGTTTTCAATAAGATAATATAGACCCATGTCTTTCTTTTTACCTTCTTTGACATTACTCTGTCACACACTGCCACATTCACAGTATGGCAGTTTGCTGCAGCACCTCTGTTTCTAGATTTGACCCTCTCATTCAATCTTACTTACTCCTCAACCACCCCTCCCTAACCTCTTCCACTATTTTGCTTTCCATCTCAGTTTTCATCTTCTTCTGATTTCTCCATTTACTGCCATGGCAACTGTCATGTCTGTACTTACTTTCATCCTAAATGTGCATTCCCTTTTGCATTCCATTTTCCTATCATTTGCTGAAGTTCTTTTTCAGACTCTGCTTGCAGTGTGATCACATCTGAACAGGCAACTTTGCTGAGCTGACCTTATGAACCATTGACTAATTTATTGCATCATCAGTATGAACAGCAGTGGTTTCTGAGCTGATCTCAGATGCACATCAAGTCCCACTTGGAAACATTTTGTGAGTCTGAACACTGTAATTATTTTATTGTGTAATTGTACATAGAATGCACTAATTCTACTGATGTTTCTGCTACTTCAGATCATTGCAAGGATTGCCCAAATTAGCTTCCTTGGGACCTTGTTATATGCTTTCAACAAGCTGTGTAATGCCCAGATTGAATCTTAAATCATATATAGCTTCCTGTTAACTATTGGTCTCAGTGCAACCATCCTGACAGTTGCATTGCATTCTGATCTAAACCAAACTGTCCATTTCTTGTTTTACTTTCTTCAATCTGTGTATTAGATTATTAGTCATTCACTCCAGCACTTTTATTTAGTATGACAGGAGTATGATACCACTGTTCTACCAAAAGTTATGAACATCCCCTTTATTCTTGCACATTGGCACTAGAATATTCATTCTCAAGTCATCTGGGGTAAGGCTTTTTCTCCATACTGGAATGAATACCCTCAGGAGACATTCCTTCTGTTATGCTCCTAATACCTTGATATTACAAGTCATGCCATCACCTGAGTATGCTGCTCTCCCTGTTTCATTTTTCATAGTCCTGTTCTTACTTCTTTAATGGTGGGTTATTCCTCCACATTTGTTATAGTCTGTACATAGGGTGACACAGCTTCTATGGGTTTTTATTCATTCAATAATTCTAGTAATAACGCATGTCATTCAAAAGAACAGCATTATAGAGTATACGCTCTAAAAACAGACATTAATTTCAATATTACAATGTTGAGAATGCGGGTCTATATTATGTCTGCGAAAACCCCTTTCAGCGAATGTCTCTTTGCCGAATGATAACCAGTGAAATCTAACTCCCACAAATGGCCATTTCAGCTAATTTTTTTCCTAGGGGAAAAACACTTGGCCATCATCAGGAATTTGCCCATTTCCCCACTGTAGTGTGATCTTGGAGTTGGTATATTTTGTTAAGGGGTGTGGTGGGGGGGCTGAAGGATTTTAAATTTTGTCTGGTATTACGTTGGCCAAGCATTTTATCCCCTAGGAAAAAATCACTGGACTGGCCATTCGAGGGAGTTAGATTTCACTGGGTATCATTCGATGAACAGTCATTCTCTGAAAGGGGGCTTTGCAGATGTAATATAGACCTGAGAATGCATTCTAAAATCATTTTACAGCTTATCTGCAATTTTCATGAGTGATACTTATGTACAGAAAATGCACATTTATAATAAGAAAAGAAAACACAGTGTTTCTCACAATATTGGTTATCAAATGTGATAATTTCATAACAATATATAAAATATCTGTCAAGATGCTCTCAGATTTGCAACAGAAAGCTATGGTAGTGATGTGAAGGTTTAATACCCACATTATAGATTCCTGTAATGTAGAGACTATATTAGTAAAGTCTGGACTTATATATATCAAGTCTGTGATTGCCTTTTCTCAGAATATCCCTTTTTCTCTGAGATATGAAAACCTTGGAGTTGGCATATATAAAATTAGGTGGAGTGTGGGCTCTCCTTCTGCAAAAAAAAAAAAAAAAGAGTTCAGAACAGAAGAGTGATGTTCACAGTTTACTCTTCTTCTAAATTTTTTTTTTAATTGGCATGTTGATAGCATTTTGAGTCTCAACATTGCAACAGTGAGCCAAAGCTACAGCTTGGTTTTAACATAAATGGCTAGTATCTTAGCAATTCATCTTTGCTTAGCTATACTTTATACAGATTTAACTTTAGCATTTCAGAGAGTTATACACAAAACACCAGTCAATAAATTAGAAAAATTAGGTAATGTACTCTTGATAACATGGATAGCTGCATGGCTTAAATGGTGAAATTCTTGGTTACAGTCAGGGTATCCCATATGGCTCTGTCCTAGGCCCATATTTGTTTAGATTGTATCTTTCAGATCTAGCTTTTTCATTTAAGGTGTTCATCAGTCTGTATGTAGATGACTTGAAATTGGGTAAACTGATTACATGTGTTATAGGCCATGTCTGAAAAAGAACTTGACTAAATTGACTATTTCACCACAGGAGAATAATATGCTGATAAAAACATCAAAAACTAAGCATATGATATTTGGCAGACAAACTGAAAGGTGAATATTTAATACAGCACACAGTGATTGACAATGTAGATTCATTTAAGGACCTGAGTATATGTGTAGATCCAGCTTCTGTATTTTTCTAGTCATATCAACAAATTGGCTAATGATAGTTGTAGAACTAAAGGTTGTATAAAAAGATTTATATAGTCTAGGAAATCAGAAATGATGAAGTCATTGTTTGTTGTTTACATATAGGCCCAAACTTGAGTATGGAATAATAATATGGAAACCTTATAAGTAAATAAGCATGAGTAAACTGGGAAGAGTACAGCAGAACTATAACAAGAGCATCCATGGATGTGAAAATTAAAATTATTATGAAAAACTAAAGTATCTAGACAGTGTCTCATATAGATATTTAAGAGGAGACATTATTTAGGTATACAGGACATTTAGAGAGAACAACCTCTGTGAATGTTTGAGGTTATAAAAAAGTAGTAGAAAATCATCAAGCAATATAAGTAGAAGATTCCATAGGATTGAGAAGTGTACTAATTGGTTCTCTGACAGAACAGCTGATGCACAGAATAGACTACCAAATTTCATTAAAGCAAGCACTAATTTAGATATTTTTTTAAGAACAGCCTGGACACTTACTATGGGAACAACTGTTTTGATATACCGCCAGGTATTAATGTCTGTGCTTGAAATGTTTGTATGTATGTATATATGTATGTATGTAGCTACAACCAGCATTGCCAATGGCTTAGCACAATATTTATTCCAGGCATCTTAAGTCATGAAAACATACAGATAATCATGTAAATCATTGATAATAATCATCAATAATAAAACTATTGGCAGGTACATCCATAATCTTTTTTAAGAACGAACACATGATCACCTAGTTCTTGCAATTACACAATTAATTTACGATTATAAAATTGATGGAATCTTACAGTTATTTCCGCAACTTCATCATCTTTTTATTACCATTTCATTTTTGTCAATAATATTTTTTTAATTTACTTTTTCTTTCTGCTGACAGTAAGTAAAATTAAATGGTGTGAAACAGTTCAGCAAGTAGCTTCACAAGATTTGCCTCTCAAGCCTTTTCCAAAGTCATAGTGCATTACATGTAAGCATGTGGAAGCAATTGGTGAAAGGCAGTTCTTTTCTGAGGTGTACAATGTACAGTTTCTGTAAATAAAGTTAAAGCATGGTTCTTGAGAGCTGCTATTCCACTATACTTGAAAAGAGTTAGTAAGGAGTTCTGCTAAACTGAATCACAAGTACGAAGCACATTATAGTGATACTGGAGATGTATCATCTCAATTCAATAATTAATTTGATCCACAAAATGGATACAAAAGGGTAAAGGATATTAAAAATTGCAAACAGAGCATCATTAAAACAATGACTCGGATTTATGGATGCCTACATTTTGTGCTAACATCATATGCACAATGAGCAGTGGTGGACACACTAATTTGTATTCAAACATTTCTGCATGTGGTACCCAGCCTCAAAACAAGAGTAAGTGGCAGAGTATGCGAATGAAGGCATAAGTAGGTGAAATGCATGTTATTGAGGCAATGTAAGGTGGCAGAGCAAATCAGGAATGTATAAATCCTGAGTGTACACCCCATGTTCCTTTTAGCTTTCAGTTGTAATACTTTTTGAAATATAACCATAAACACACTTGGAGGGAGCAGCATTAGTGTAGGTGGTGATTTTTTCAGGAGCTGATAGGGCTAGTGGAAGAGCACCTTGGTGCCTGTATCAGCACAGTGCAAAATACTGCTTTGAATTGCAAAGTTGATGCCTTGTCCAGCACTGACCCAGAAATCTGTGAAAAGAGCCATTGACGACAGTTCTGAGGATGAGGACTAGATTCTCACTGTACTCATGCTGGAAGCAAATGCACCTCCAATGTTCCTTACCTAAACACAATCACTGTGATTCCCAATATCTTGTGTCTGTCACCATCTCTGTCTTTCTTGTATGTCCTGTATATCTGCATCTACTACCTAACATAATCTACCTACGTAAATACTTAACCCTCGTATTCCTAACTGCCTTCCCCAAAAGTCCTCTCCCTACATAAAAGTAAAGAATAAATAAGAAAACAAAAAATGTGTACCTGTCCCAAAAGAAATTATGCTCTGCAAATGGCTCTTTACTTCACCTATGTGTCTGCTTGATGCAATGGTGAAGTTTTTTGTCATACAAGAAAATTGAGTTGTTGTCATCCATACCCGATATGATGACTATCCAAATTTGTGAAATTCTTGGTACAAATATACATTTGTCTTGTGAAGCAGTGGATAGCTATCATGTTCTTCCTCCACTATCCTGCACCTTCCTTTATTCTTCCCCCTGTATCCCACCCTCTCCTTGCCCCCCATTTTCACCACTGTCCTATCAACCACTTTTACTCGTTTCATATGGTCAAAAAATAGAATCACACACAAGACACATGGACAGAGATGGACCATAAACAACCCTTCTTGTTATTGTTGTCACTGTCAGCATTTGTGAGATGCTTGGCATTGCACACCAATGGTGAGTGACAGGAAGTGGTGTTTTACAGCTATGGCAAAAGCAGAAAATGTTACCTTTAACCACACTAGTACAGTTGTCTTCACACAAGTGTTCTTAGTCTCAGTGTGTTATAGAAATACACACTAATAGCACTATAATGAGACAGTTACTGTAACATATTTATTTCTCTATGTCAAGCATTAATTAATGTTTCTTCATATTTATAGTGTGTGTGTGTAACTGTTGGAGAAATATGTTATTAATGCAGCAGTATATTCCTTATGTTTTAATGAAGTCTTTACTCTCCTACCCCTGCTTGTTCCATATTGGAAACACCTTATTCTACTGAACAAGACAGAATAATTATGATAACAAACTTAAGGGTAACACACCACAACGATGGATAGAAATTGCCCATAAATAAAACTTTCTATGTGTCTATCTCTGTGTCTTAGTCACTCTCTCTACTCCCTTGTCTGTCATTAGTTTTTGTCCTCAGTATTTACACAATGCCTGACAGCAATTTTTACTCACAGTAAATGGCATTTCACGTCTTATTGCAAAAACTGGTGAGTTTTTACCTTTGTATGTGGTAGGCAGCCTGCTGCCGTTCATGCTACTTTGCTTATCTTTGCTGTGCTATGGAAATACAGGCTGATAGCAGACAGTTATTAACATATGTTGAACAGGCTGCAGTGCTGAATATACACCATATGGAATGCTTCAGTTGTAACTACTTTTAAGATGTATGCTGCACACAAACTTCCTTGCCTCAGAGTATTTCCATAGTCCCTTCAAATGTGTGTTTTGGTATCTAACATTTGCCTTCCTTTGTTGGTGTGATCAGCTATTGATCATGTCTGTAGTCTGTCAATACAGACTGGTGGATGTTTGAATCCAGCGTCAGGTCTAAACATATTGAACTTTAGAATTTCTCATTAATTTTTGACCTATGGACTCAAGCATACATATGTGATTCCACCAGGATTAACATGCTTTATTCATTATGTGTCTCATAATCAGCCCAAAAATGATTGTACTTTCCCAGCAATAAATGCAAAATATTTGGTATAATCAAGGATGTATGGGTATCAAACATGGTACACCAGGCACATCTTGAAAGTATTGCTGCTAAACACACAGAAGTTGTTAGGATGAATTATTTTCTATTGCCATGCATTTTCAGAAGTCTTTTAATTAAGGCACCTACATGTATGTTATTGTGTAGTGACTGTAGCACTCATTAATGTCATGCAAAGATAAAATTGCACAAGGAGCAGTACAACATGCCTCAAACCCATGGACAGTCAACAGATATAAAGACAGTCTATGTATGCACCTGCATTATCCACGTAATGAGTACTTTACTTCAACCATCATGACAAATGTGCAAAGCATAACACAGAAAACATTAACATAACACACGTATGCTCTGAAATAGATCAGAAAAAGAACTGCTTCTATGCCTCTGCTTCTTATTTCTACAAATAATGCTATGGAGTACCATAGGCCACTGCTAATTCAGATATTAAGTTCAACATTTCAAAAAATAATTACTTGTGCTAATGCATTGTCAACAGTCACACAAATGAACTTTTTAGTAGTGCACTTCAGGAAATGATTTTCACAAAAGAAAGCAATGTCTGTGGCTTGTGTTACTTACTGATTTATAATGGACTGTTCATTGGTTCATAGGTTGGTACTATGCGATTGGCCCTAGGGCCTATATAAGCTTAGCCAAAAAAGGTACCCTGGCTTTCGCCACCCAAGAAAAATATTTTCCTGTGCTCCTGTCGAGCAGAGCCCCAGAAGTGATCCCTGGGGTGAATTTCCTATTTTGCATCCAATCATCAAGATTTTTCTTGAAGACTGCTAATGAGGAGCTTTGTTTGATATAGATAGGTAGTTTGTTCCAGAGTATGGGAAGTCTCTGGGACAGGAATCTATCCCTCCAGCATGTTCTGTTTATTGTGGTGACAAGGTTTAGGTCCCTAGAGAGTGTAGCTCAGAGGGATTGGGATTTCTTTAAGTGGAGCATGTCCAGCAGCTCTGGGTTTGACATAGCTTTGTATGTTAGGCAGAGATTGCCTCTGAGTAGGCGATATGTGACAGAGTAAAGCTGGAGTTTTTTGAGACGGTCTGCATAGGGCATCTGTTTGAGGCCGGTAATCCTCTTTGTGAGGTATTTCTGCAGCCTTTACAGTTGTTGTAGATGTCTTGTGAGGTACATACCAAAAGGGTTGTTGTACTCTATAATGGGTCTAATGAGTGATGAGTAGAGGGGAACAATGACCTCTTTTTTCCTGGATGAGTAACCTTTTGTGATGAGGTGTGCCACATAGAAAGATTTCCTGACTACTATGGCGATATGATTATCAAAGGAGAGACTACTGTCCACCTGTGCCCCAAGGTCTCTTTATCACGCATTCAGTGTTAAGTAGACCTCCACCTATGTGGTAGCTCATGGGTACATAGTTTTTACCAAATGGGATGACAATGCACTTTTTGGCATTGAGCTTGAGGTCATGGCTTTGACACCAGGCATCTGTCTCAATGAGGCCCTTTAGTAGGATGTCCATATTGTTAGGAGTTTCGATTATGGCTCCTAGTTTGCAGTCATCTGTGAACTACATTAGCCAAAGACCTTCTGTGTTATTCTGTACTTCAGAAAAGTGGATACTAAACAGGAAAGTACCCAGGACTGAACCCTATGGTACTCCACTTGTCAATGATCTAAAGTCGGATTTGGAGTCTGCTACTTTCACAGTATGGGTTCTGTCAGTTAGCCAGTTGGCAACCCATCTTGTGACATAGGGATTTATACCTAGTTTAGTGAATTTATCTATAATTCCAGAGTGGGGCATGGTGTCAAAAGCCTTGGCGAGATTTAGATAGGTGGTGTGAACCACCTTACCCTTGTCTATGGCTTTGGTGACTGCTTCAAAGAAGTCTATCAGGTTTAGAAGACATGATCTGCCTTTTACAAACCTGAACTGGGTGGGGTCCAGAGTTGGAGATTACCAATGTCTTTGTTTATATGTTCCATGATGATACGTACTATGGCCTTGCAGACCAGGCTCATTAGGCTAATGGGGCGGTAGTTCTTGGGGTCTATGGTGGCTTCCCCTTTGTGGAGTGGGATAACTGTTGCTGTGCACCATTCAGTGGGCACAAAGCCTGAGGTGAGGCTATGGTGCTTAGGTGGGGTGCTAGTTCATTCTGTAGTTCATGTAGAACACAGCCTGGGATCTTGTCAAGTCCCATGGATGCTGTGTTCTTGGCTTTGGAGAGTGTGGTTTATACCTGTGCAGTCATGATTACAGGAACTTTGCATTCTTCCAGTATAGAGATGGGCCCTTTAGGAGTTGAGAGAGGGGTAAAGTTAGCACTAAACCTATCTGCCAAGATGTTGGCAATATCAGTTGGTTCGGTATATTTAGTGCCATTATGCTGTAACTCAGAGCAGATCTGAGTGTTGCCATTGAGATTCTTGACATAGCTATAGAATGCTTTGCGGTTGTCTTTAGAATCAGTGGCGATTTTGTTTTCATAACTAGCTTTGGAGGATTCTATGAGGGATCTCAGCTTCTTTCTGAGGCTGACCAGGGAGTTCCTCCAATCATGGGATTTTACTCTTTTTTTGCAACAGTTTTTTCTTCTATTGTAGATTTTGTTTATGGCAGGGGACCACCAGATTGGCTTCCTTTTTTAGGAGGATGTTAGGGATAGCACGATCCATGCACTCATGTATGTGCTTATAAAGTGCATTTGTGTAGGAGTCAGCAGTCGTACCTCTATTGTCCGTCTGCATGGGTGTCGTGAAGTTTGCCACTTCTGTCTTAAGAAGCGTGAAGTTGGCTTTGGAGAATTTTTTTCCGGTAGTTTCCCTAATGGGGGGTGGGGGCAGGATGTGGATGTCTAGGGTGATTAGCTTGTGGTCAGATCTGACCAACGAGGAATTTACATCTGGTGTGGAACACCGGTCACCCATGTTGGTAATGACCAGGTCTTGGATATTGCTGCCCCTGGTGAGGGTGTGGATAACTTGATCCAAGGCATTGAAATTAATGAATTCCAAAATGTTGAGCAAAAGAGTTGGTACATGAGTAGTTTTCCCAGGTAAATGGTGGGGTAGTTGAAATCACCCATTATGAGGGTGTTGGGGTGTACCCTAATATTTTCCAGTGTATCAAAAAATGAGGAGTGGGAACCCTGGGGCATCGTAGGGGATCTGTAGCAAGTTACAATTTGGATTGTGGTCTTGCCCAGAGTTAGTTGCACTAGGATAATCTCGGATGCATTATGCTGAGCAACTAGCCTGGAGGTGTGGATATCCTTAATGAATATGGACACGCCTCTCTCTTTAGTTTCTTGGTCCAGGTTAGGTGGTCTAAAGGTGTGGTATGAATTATAGCCTGGTAATGCAGGGGTGCTCTGTGGAGCCTTGAACCAGGTCTCTGTCACTGCACAGATGTCAATGTTCTCCATTTTAAGGAGTCTTCGAGTGAATGCATTTTGAGGTTTAGACTTCTAGCATGGAGTAGCATTACCCTCAGAATTTGCTTGCTTGTACCTGTTATGGTTGTGAATTTGTCATTTGAACCTTGCCTAAAAAAGGCACTATAGGGGTGGCAAGAGCCTTAGCCAGTATCTGGAATCCCAAGGGTGACAGGTGCAGGCCATCTCTGGCAAAGCATCGCGGTCTGTTGATCATGTCATGACAGGCAGAAAGATACTGGATCCCCTTAGAATGACACCAGAAGCTTAGCCAATTGTTGAAGTCAATCATTTTGTCTATGTACTGTGGTATCATTCTGGGTGATGGCAGGAACCTACTCAGGCCTAGGGTTATACCTGCCTGGGCTACAAGATCAGGAGCTCCTCCATGTCTCTTTTCATGCAGTTCAGGGAGGTATGTCTTAGGTCATTCACACCAACATGGACAATGACAGAGTCATATTTGTACTTGATGTGGAGTGACCTGAGTACATGCACAATGAGTTCACTGTGCTGCTGTTAAACACTATGTAATGTAAGTTTATGTCTGCACTCCGACACATCTGTTTGTTTGTTAAATTTAACTGTTGGGGCTGCCCACTAAGGTGTGCTAGCCTGTGTAACTGATTTATTACTGTTTCCTGCATTTCTGTGTGCTTTCTATCTCAAAAACAAAAAAAACAAAAAATATCCTTGTTTTCCCGCCTCTCCTCGACTAGTTTAGACCAGTATACAGGCTTTGCTGTATTCTGGGCTGTGGTGTAGTTCCTGTGTTGTCCATTGCCTTACTTGGATAGAAGGAAGTTTCTTTGCTCACCAGTGGGAGTGGGGAGCCTTGAGCAGCCTATCTGTCCCTGAAGGAGTGACCTCAGCACAAGAGCTTGTAGTAATTGGTTGTTTTAGACCATTTCTAGCTCTTTTGAAGTTCCCTGTTTAAAATCCACCTCTGAGCGTTTTTTCTGGCTATACTACTCAGCAACAGCTCCTCGTGGTCCTGCAGAGTGGTCCTAGCAGCAGAGAACTGAGAAAAGCGACTACTTTCCTGATTTAAGTATTTTTTTTGCTGTTTTTTACCTGAAATACCTTCTCTTGCTTACTTTGAACAAGCTTAAACTGTTTTTTTAACTGTTTGTTGCATTATATATTATCTGCACTTAAAGTTTCATTTAGTCGAAAATTGGTCGAAAGTTGTTTGTTTGTTTGTTAAATTTAACTGTTGAGGCTGCCCACTAAAGTGTGCTAGCCTGTGTAACTGAGTTATTACTGTTTCCTGCATTTCTGTGTGCTTTCTATCTCAAAAACAAACAAAAAAAAAATATCCTTGTTTTCCCGCCTCTCCTCGACTAGTTTAGACCAGCATACAGGCTTTGCTGTATTCTGGGCTGTGGTGTAGTTCCTGTGTTGTCCATTGTCTTACTTGGATAGAAGGAAGTTTCTTTGCTCACCAGTGGGAGTGGGGAGCCTTGAGCAGCCTATCTATCCCTGAAGGAGTGACCTCAGCACAAGAGCTTGTAGTAATTGGTTGTTTTGGACAATTTCTAGCTCTTTTGAAGTTCCCTGTTTAAAATCCGCGTTTGCACGGCTTTGCTCGTTTGTGCGCATAGCACAGCGCCGGTTAAACAAGGTTAAACTTTTTCTGGCTCCGCCAAGTCTGCTCTTCAAATTTTCCCTTAAGAAAGCTCTACTCTTATAATAATCAGTCTAATCACTTTATTATAAGCCTAGCACTTGTTCTCAAAACCTCTCTTCTAAGTAAGCACTCGCTAACTAAAGTAAGCAGTACATCCACCTACCTTCCCTGTGAGTACCCACTTCCCTTAAAGGCACAGCACTCCCTTATAATATTCTAGCATGTCGAGTGGTAGATTACTAGCATCCTCTCCGGTTCAGCTGGTTAATCTGGGAATCTTGAGACACTGCTACAATTGTCTCATGTACACAGACAACCCTCTCCTCCTCCCAACAAACACAAATACATGTGAGAGATGCAACTATATAGCCAAACTGGAAGCTGAACTCTCTCAACTCAGGACTGGCAAGACCAGACAGGAGGAGAAGGTAACCACAAACACACCAAACCCAGTCCCACATAGACCTACCACAACTGCAAACCAAACACATAATAACACAAAGACATACTCGGAGGCTCTAACAAAAAACTTATCAAAACAACAGAGGCTCCCAAAGCAGACACCCAAAAATCCACCACCTCAAAACATAACACATGCAACACATACTTCAATAAATCAGTGTGTCAAACAATCACAGCCCTTAAGGCCAAACACCATGCCTGATACACTAGTAATAGGTGACTCTATAGTCAGACACACTGACGTTCCGCTTACCAGGCTGAACAAGGAGAGGGTAACCGTGGGCTGCCTATCGGGAGCTAGGATCCGCCACATAACACATGCACTCAGGTCACTCCAAAGCAAGTACAAATATGACTCCATCATTGTCCATGCCGGCGTGAATGACCTGAGACGTACCTCCCTGGACTACATGAAAAGAGACATAGAGGAGCTCTCTGATTATGTAGCCCAGGCTGGAATGACCCTGACCCTGAGCAGCATCTTGCCCTCACCAAGAATGATGCCACAATACAAAGACAAGATGATCAGCTTTAATAATTGGCTTAAATACTGGTGTCATTCTAGAGGGATCCGATGTCTGTCTGCTTGGGATGACATGCTGGACAAGCCACGCTGCTTTGCAAGGGACGGCTTGCATCTGTCACCACTGGGCTTCCGGATATTGGCTAAGGCTCTTGCCTCCCCCATAGTGCCTTTTTTAGGCAAGGCTCAAAAGACAAACCCATCTCCTTAGAAAACAAAAATGGAAAAATTTAAGGGTAATGCTGCTCAACGCCAGAAGTCTAAATCTCAAGATGCAGGCTCTCGAAGCACTCCTCAGTATGGAGAACATTGATGTCTGTGCAGTAACTGAAACCTGGTTCAAGGCTCCTGAGAGCACCCCAGCGCTATCAGGCTATACCTCGTATCATGCTTTTCGGCCCCAAAACACGGGCCAAACCAAAAAGGGAGGGGGAGTGTCCATATTCATCAAGGACACCCACACCTCCAGGTTAGTGGCAACACATGAAGCATCAGAGACCATCCAGGTGCAACTAACCATAGGCAAAACTGCTATACAACTGGTAGCATGTTACAGACCACCCTCCCAATCTCAGGAACCCCATTCAGCCTTCCTGAAGACATTGGAGGATATGAATGTCTCACCAAACACCATCATATTGGGAGACTTCAACTACCCTAACATAGACTGGGTGCTTTATTCTAGCCCAAACACCCTATCCCAAAGGTTCCTGGAATTCATAAATTCAAATGCAATGGAACAGCTAGTCACCTCTCCCACAAGGGGAGATAATATACTAGACCTGATTATCACAAACATGGGGACAAAGTGCTCCACACCGGAAGTATACCCCTCACTAGTGAGATCTGACCACAAACTAATCACCCTGGATATACATATCCCACCTCCACCCCAACACAAAAGACTACAGTGAAAAACTTCTCAAAAGCCGACTTTACACTTCTTAAAACTGAGATGGTATCCTTTAAGCCCACTGGGCCAGTGGAAACCACATCCCACAATGCAGAATCCTTCACAAATGCTTTATACGGACATCTCCAAGAATGCATGGATCATGCAATCCCAAATAAAACCAAGACCCTCTCCACCAAGGGCAGGCGTCCTGTCTGGTGGACCCCAGCCATAAACAAATTGTATAACAAAAGAAGGAAGCTACTGCACGACAGATCCAAATCCCATAAAGAGAAGGCATCTCTGATCAGCACTAGTAGAAAGCTATGTTCTCTCATAAAAACATCCAAGGCCAACTTTGAGAGAAAAATCGCTATGGACACCAAAGATAACCACAAGGCCTTCTTCAGCTATGTTAGAAACCTGGGCGGAAACCCGCAGATATGTTCAGAGTTAGTTCACAATGACAAAAAATACACTGAACCCACAGATATTGCCAACATTCTGGCAGACAGGTTCAGTGCAAATTTCTCCTCCCTCACCCCCAAAAGAAGAAATACTTATCCCAGCTGAATGTAACCTCCCTGTCATCTCAGATGTCCAGGTGAGAACCGCCCTCAGCAAAGCTAAAAACACAGCATCAATGGGACCTGATGGTATCCCGGGTTGCGTGCTACGTGAACTCCAAGAGGAGCTAAACCCGCACATAAAAATGCTATTTAACCTTAGCCTTACTACAGGATATGTACCTGAACACTGGCGTACAGCAACAGTAGTCCCACTCCACAAAGGAGGCACCTCTACAGACCCTGGTAACTACCGCCCCATAAGCTTAACCAGCCTGGTCTGCAAAGCTATGGAAAGAATCATTATGGAACTCATAAACAGAGACATTGGGGACTTACAGACACTTGATTCCACCCAGTTCAGCTTTGTAAAGGGCAGATCCTGCCTTTTGAACCTGGTTGACTTTTTTGAAACAGTCACTAGAGCCATTGACGAGGGCAAAGCAGTCCATACAGCCTACCTGGACTTGGCTAAAGCTTTCAGCACAATACCCCACTTTGGCATCATAGACAAGCTCAACAGCTTAAATGTAAATCCATATGTCACAAGATGGGTTGCAAACTGGCTAAAGGATAGAACCCATAAAGTCAAAATCGCTGGAGCCATGTCAGACTCAAAGCCAGTCACAAGTGGTGTCCCACAGGGCTCTGTCCTGGGACCCCTCTTGTTCGGCATTTATTTCTCAGATGTGAAAGCAAACATGGGAGGGTTGTGGCTGACAAAGTTCGCAGATGACTGCAAACTAGGCGCCATAGTCGATACACCAGCTGACACATACATCCTACAGAAAGGCCTCACTGAAACGGCCAACTGGTGCCGGAGTCATGGCCTTAAACTAAATGCCAAAAAATGTATAGTCATCCCCTTTGGGAAAAACAAAGTACCCACAAATTATCACATAGACAGTAACCCACTGAGTATGGAAAAAGTAATCAGAGACCTGGGGACCCAAGTCGATAGTGACCTCTCATTTGACACCCATGTTGCCAAAGTGGTTAGAAAGACTTTCTACCTTGCCCACCTTATCATGAAGGGATTCACATCCAGATCAAAGGAGGTCATTGTACCCCTATACTCCTCTCTTATCAGGCCCATGATTGAGTACAATGCCCCATTTGGTATGTACGTCACCCGGCACTTGCAACAGCTAGAGAGACCCCAGAAGTACCTCACCAAGAGGATCAAGGGTTTCCAACATATGTCATATGCTGCCAGACTAAAGAAACTCCAGCTCTATTCAGTAGCATACCGCCTACTCAGAGGTGATCTGTGCCTGACGTACAAGGCCATGTCCAATCAGGAATTGATGGACATGCTCCACCTCAAAAAATCCAAATCCATCAGAACCATGAGAGCTAAAGATTTAAACTTCAGCACAAATATGAATAGGACATGCTGGAGGGACAGATTCATAACTCAGAAGCTTCCCATACTCTGGAACAGAATCCCAGTTCATGTTAGGCAGAGCCCCTCACTGACTCTCTTCAAGAGAAATCTTGACGAGTGGATGGGAGATCGTAGGTTTACCCCAGGGGTCATCTCTGTGTCACTACTAGACAGAGGCACAGTAAACTAATTCTATTATGTAAGGGGGTCTTCACTGTGTCACTACTAGACAGAGGCACAGCATTCTAAACCTATTCTGTACACTTTTGTACAATTACATGGGGTGGTGAAAGCCACATCACTATGGCTAGGCTTATAAATGCCCCAGGGCAGATAGCCTAGTACTAAACTATGAAACTATGAAACTATAAAATTCCAAATGAGGTACCGTGATAACGGAGATTTGCACACATACTTGCTGAGTGGGATTAAGTAGTGTACTTTCATATGTTTGACTGTATGTTTTAATTTACACTGCACATTGTCGAGACATGAGATAATATTGAATATTTTGTAACAAAAGTTTATTATTTCTATATAATCATCTTGAGATGAACAGTCAAGAATACTTGGTTGTCAGTTCACTGTTTCTCAAGTGTAATTATCATCAATACACCATACTTTGAAACAGCTACATGTCAGGATATGTAATTTATCTGAGCAGTATGTCATTACTTGTGATCAACACATTGTTGTTTTTATGCTTATCAAGACACATGTCTTCTCACCCAACCCTGTGAGCCATGCTATTTTCTCTGCAACATACTGTTGTGAAAATCCTTAATAATACTAGCTCACATTTAAAGTCAGACTTCACTTAGGGATAATAAAATGTACTGTGGATTGTATACTTATATAGGTAGATGTTCAAATACAGCAGTGACTGACTATTATGAATGTGTTTGCCTGTAGTGCTAGGTAGAACTGGCTTCACCCACACATCTGATGTAGACATTTCCATTCAGGAAAAGCATTTAAAAAAGGAGAGAACTCCCCAATGATTTCTTCCAGTTTTAGCCACATCTTCTTGTGTACTCTCTCGCTCTTGTAGTCAGACGTCTCCTGTGGAGCTTGTGGTTGATACTATAGACTCTAGATTGTGTGACTAGATTTTTTTTTAATCTCACAGTGAGGAACTAGATTGAGAATGTGTATCTCTAGTGTCAGGTAGGCATGACTTTACTCACTTATCAAAAGTGTACACTTCCAGTCACAAGAAAAATTTACACTAGGAGAGTGCTCCCCCATGAGTTTCTTACACTTTTAACAATTGTTCACCTGCACACTGATGAGCTCATCCTTTCAAATGTGTTCTAGCTCACACTTAAAATGCAACTTCTACTGTGATGACTGCTGTTAATACTATGTACTCTAGATTGCATAACTAGATAGGTACGTATTTTGAATCCAGTAATAAGCAAATAGTATAAGTGTGTGTGCATGCAGTGGCAGGTAGAAATGGATTTAAAACATTATTGTCATATACACTTCCACTTAAAAGACAAATTCACACTAGGAGGGGGCTCCCCTGTCAATTTCTGTCACTATTCTTCAAAACACAGTGATGAGGTCTTCTTTTCAAATATGATGTTTCCCACAGTTAAAATAAAAATTCCTTTGTGGAACTTGCAGTTAATATTGTGTAACTAGATAGGCATGTGGTTCAAATCCAATGTTGTAGAGCTGGTATGAGAGTGTATCTCTGTAGTACTAAGTAAGGTGAGCTTCTCCCACACATCAAATGTGGACACTTCCACTCAGAAGAAACATTTAAACAAGGAAATGACTCCCCCATCAGTTTCTCCCAGTTTTAACCAAAGCACTTTCTCTGCATCATACTAATGAGGTCATCCTTTCAAATATGCCCTATCTCACTCCTGTAATCAGACTGCTCCTGTGGTGCTTGCTGTTGATACTTTGTAGTCTACATTATGCAACTGGATAGGTAGGTGATTTGAATCCAACAGTGTAGAACTAGTATGAGAGGGTGTGCTTGTCTGTTGTGTTAGGCAGATATGGTTTCAGCAACACATCTGATATGTCTGCCTCCAAGCAGGAGAGACATTTGCACTTGAAAATAGCATCACCATCAATTTATTCTTTTAACACAAGCAAATGTTCTGCTACACAATGATGAGGCCATCCTTTAAGATATGTTTTATTTCGCATTTACAGTAAGACTTAACTTGTCAGTTTGCAGTTATTTTTGTGTTGCCTAGAGTCTATAACTAGACACATAGGTGGTTTGAATCCATCAGTGACTGACTACCCTGAGTGAGTGTGTGTGTGTGTGTCTGTCTATTGCTTGGTAAGAATGGTTACACCCACAGGCCTGATGTGTAGCTTTACTTGTGGGAGCTGAACTTCCCACAGTCAGTCCCTTTTTGTACAACCATCACACTAGCAAAACAGTGGTGATGGCATCCTTTCAAATGTGCATTACCTCACTTGTAATCAAGCTTCTCATGTGGTGCTTATGACTCATGCCGTGTCCTCTAGCTTGTGATTTTACTTAGATAGTCAGTTCAAATCCAGACATTAATCCATTGACTCATTTGTGTCAGTCTGTGTGCAAATGTACATCTAGGTAAGAATGGTTTCACTCACAGACCTAATGTAAAAATGTATATCTACAGAGGGGTGTTTTATTACTTTCTGACAACTGCTATGAAATGTGTTTAATCTCAACCCTTCTGCTGTGGCATCAGGAAATGATACAATATTTCCTGTCTTCTGGATTTTGTAAGGCATGAGTTTGAATCTTGAATTCTCTAAGTATTCTGCAGGTGTGTGCTTCTACAATTACAGGGATGACTGGATTATGCAACACGTGGTTGGATACACCTACTTCTTTCAAGAATAAAAGACAGCGCACACAACTCTTTCAATCAGTTTAAAGTTATTTGCTGCAATTTAAAGTTACACACATGCCTTGCAGCACCACAATGATGTTATGCCTTCAAATGTACTCCTTCTCACAGTTGTAGTAAGAGTTCTTCTGAGGAGTGTGCAGTCAGTACAATATCATGGATTTTGTGTGGATAGATAGATAAGTGTCCAAAACCCGCAATGACTGACCAGTATGAGTATGTGTGACTTTAGTGCTAGGGATGAACAACCTCTGCCAGTTATGTAATGTGAAGATATACAGTGGGAGAGAACTCTTCTATTACTTTTAGTCCATAGTGTCTACTGTTAATGGACAGTTCTGTACATGTGGACTAACATAAGCAGCTGTTAGACTCCTCAAAGGACAACATAATGTTTGTGTAGTGACATGAGACAGTCAACATTTCATCAATTTATTTCTATCCCTTTTAGTAGTAACAACGGCTCTTCAACACATTGAGGATTTAATGGCAATCAAACAAGTGCCCTGTGATGCTTGTGGTGAGAGTTCTGTTGTGATGCTTGTGGTTAATACTGACTTCTATAGTATTGCACCCTCATAGGCAGTGGTTCAAATCTCAGACTGTATATGTACAAAAAATACGGATGGACAAGTGTGGCTTATCCAACAACGAGTGATATGGTTAAATCGCACTCATGTGAATAATGACATTGCTAGATCCTTTATATCCCTCAACATAATTTGTATTGGATAAATGACCATCAAAATCCTTTCTTAGTTCACACATGGAAGTGTGTTCTTTGTGACACCTGTTCACTATTATCTGCTGTGACAGACATACACAGCATTGCAGAGTGTAGAGCATGATAGACAGGGGTTTGAATTTGCTAAGATATATCTGTTAGACAACTGTAATAGACAAAAGCAATGTAGTCAAAGACTTGAGATAAGGCACAGTAAGCAATCCACCTTTTTTAGGCTTTAGATGCCATGTTTGTTAGGGGAGCCATAAGCATTCTGAAAGGATACTGATGTAATCCCATCAAGTGTGTTATTCATGACACATCGATGATGCTTCTTTCTGTAGCTTCAATGTTTGATACACCTTTTTCTGAGGTTGGACCTCGATTGTGTGTTCAAAATTGGCAAGGTGTAACTGCTGAGTATGTCAGCGAATACTCATAACCATTATCTATGCCCCCCCAAAAGAATTATCTGTATTGCATGACTTAATGCAGCCATTTAGGCATACATTTTATTATTTTCTTGACAATATAGGGTTTTAAATGAAATAATGGCTTATTCATCATGTCTTGATATGTTCAATGCTGCAAAACTGTCACATAGTGTAAGAGGACCTGTATTATGATACTTTCTTCTGGCCTTGTGATATGTAGTTGATATTATAGCAGTCATCTTTCCATTTCTTTTTGAGCATTCCCAGTATAATGATGTAGTAGATGCCTTCCATTTATCACAAAGAACATTAAGTAGTCAATGTTATGATATACTTGTCATTTTTTCTTCTTTGTAGAAAAGAAATAGAATTAGCCTCTAGAAGGATGTCTGTGCCAGCATCTGTGAGATGGTGTAATTGACCTACCCACAATGAATAACATTTGTCACAGGCTGGTGTACAGTTTGTGTGTGGGAAATATAAATCTTCAATCAGTCACTTACTAATATGCTTTTTCATCTGGTTGTTATACATGTGTTACTAACAAGTTTAACAAGGCTTACTTTAGATCTACAGGTCATGTACCACATGATGCTATACTGCATTCACATATGTACTTTGAAATAAATTTATTTCAACATGTATGGTGACAATTTCAGCAGAAAGGACACACATTATGTGATTGATCATACTCGCACAGATACATCATAGTCTTTTAATTGTAACCTGACAGTTGCTACTTCTTCCCTGTAACTGATGTCATTCTACAATAATGTTGGCATGTAAGATTGTTGGATCTAAGTCTTGCCTGGGCAATTTATCCATTTGTGTTACACACATGCATACATCCTATGCATTCCAATACACTAACATTCCTGATCACCCAACACAGTTGTTAAGGGACTAAATACACATGAGTTTCACCTTGATATTTGTGCATGTTAGAATCATTCATGTAAGCACACCCCTCATTTTGCAAGTACATAAATCTCACATCTGCTATAGTTACACCACTCTAAGCATGGATAACAGAACAGTATTCTGTTAGTAAGCTGATCAACATACCAGTTCTGTATATATGTCATGCCCTTCTTGATTGCAGTACATACATAATCAGGATGTATTAACAGGCATACATTTAACATTTAGAGCTTGCAGGTTGCCTCCACAACTGCTTTTTAATGCAATTATTGCAATGATTTCACAGTTGCCCTTGATTCTACTCCTTGCGTCCCCATTGTTGCAGCTGTGTACATTGCCATTCATAACTTCATTATTTTTTCATTGCACACATAATTCAATTAAAGGGTTACAATTCTTTAACCTGTATATATGTTCTGATATCAGTTGTCTTTGATTACTTGTACAGCATACATCACAATGGCAGTGTAGTCCCATTCGTATACAACATGGATATTCTCAATTTACTACTATGAGTACAAGTCTTTCTGAGCATGTCTCAGAAAATGTAATAGTGGAAACAGTACAGAATTTTTATCATGTCTACACAACACATACTTTGCTAAGGACAATTTTAACTTTAAAATAGCTTCTTTATGGCTACTAAGTGCCAACAACTGACAATTCAAAGACCCTTTCTGAAGTGCATAGTTCAGTAGTTTGAGAGATGAGAGCACTTTTTACACAACAGATGGGTAGTGAGGCCCACAGTATAATATTTCTTACAACAATAACTTTCAGGATGCATATCTGATATGCATTACATGTAGTGCATGCAATAACCCCTGTTGTAGCTACTGACCAACTGTTATCTCACCTCTGCAGTTTAAATTACTTTTACATATATTGCATTTACTCCCTCTGTTATACAGTAGCTGTGTCCTCTCATATCCTTTTGTCAACAGTTACTTTTCTTAGTGTAGATGTGCCCCTAAAGTGAACATGATTAATTACAGAACTTATCAGTAATATTTACTTAACATATGTGTATGTGTGTATATATATATATATATATATATATATATATATATATTTTTTTTTTTTAAAACTATATATATATATATATATATATATATATATATATATATATATATGTATGTATATATATATATATATATATATATATATATAAAACTATATATATATATATATATATATGTGTGTGTGTGTGCGTGTAGACACACACACACACACACACACACACACACACACACACACACACACACACACACACACACACATGCACACACACACACATTACTTGTTAAGCTCTTCCTACCTCATTATGTAGTTGAAGTTGACCTCACCTTGTATTGTGCTGTCTGTGCATGCTTCCTTAACGGTGTTGAGTGTATTTACAACCTGTCATGTATACTGTGTGTTCAAGCCTGTCTGCACCTCAGCATGTTCTGTGCACAAGCTTGCGCTGCTTAATGTGTAAGGTTGATTAGTGACATATACAGTTGATGAGCACTGCTGATCATCTTGCTAACACAAATGAAAAATGATGCTTAGTGCAATATGTACAGGCATGTTAATGAGACTCGTTTTTAATGGTAAGGTGTAGAGTTTCATACAGAACTGGTTCCAACATTGCCAGGCAAGTACCAATTTCTAGAAAAGAGTATGTGTATATTCTGTTCCTATTTATTTTAATTCCTAGTAGGTTCACAGGTCTAGAACCTTATTCATCTTACTGCAGTATTGCTGGAGTATCATCACTGCAATAACTGCACCAAATATTGGTTGTACATATTCAGATAACATTTTCTATTTCCAAATAGTTTTTTTTCATGTGGGGTTATTATCTGTATTTTTTCAGTTGACTCCATGTGGTGACATTATTTGTATTTCTTCAGTTGGTTATATGTGGTTATGTTCTTTAAAGAATCTTTATGAATTTTGAGATATGTTTTAATACATGGGAGGGGAATGCTGTGTGTTTTAACCAATGAGAGGGTAGGAGTGGGTATTTTAAGAACTGTAATTGATTTGGTATTCATTCTGATGAAATCTGTTACCAAGATGAAAATGCTAAATAAAGACACTGTGGAGTGGTACTATTGGTCTTCTATGTTTTACTTCTGCATCTTTATTCGTTTTCGTGGTTTTATTTCCAAAAATGTTGACTTCTCTTTTAAAGTTGTCAGAATCGTAAGGTTTGTTATTATTTACTAGTAAACCAAACAACTTCATACCCTAGCAGGTAGCGGATAATATTTAACCAAACTACCTGTTGTTAAAACCAAGGAGTTAAATACATTTTTTTCTCAGAGGTTTTATATCATCACTACACTTTTGATTTTTCTATAGGATAGGGGAAATGACACATTTTTTAAATCTTTGAGTAGTAATCTAACTACTAACATTTGAAAATTGTTTAGATAATTTTTGTTGTAGTCTCAGTTTTCTTGATCTTTAAGGGAGCAGAGGTAACTTAAAATTTCAGTATGTGTCTGACATTTGCAGTGTTAATGAACATCATAACTGCACATAAGCAGTACTTGACTGGTATAAACAGAGCACCCGTCTGTTTCATAACTTTATTTCAGAGTTTACTCTTGTGAGAATTGACCTTTCGGTCTTTGTCCTCTAATGTTCCAGGATCAATACAGGTTTGCATTCTGCTTAAGGATACATAATTCATGGTTTACTCTTCCATGTAATTACGTTTTTGTAGGAATGTTAGAGCAGATTTGGTAATATTTGGGTTTATACTGTACTTCCTAGACTCTGAGAGGTATTTCTGGATAATCATACATCCGCTTTAATGAGTAATAACTTTAGTCAGTTATGGTAGTTTATGCATATTTAAAGATCATACCCATCTTGTCTAACTCATGGTAATAAGACAGAGGTCAAACAACAGTGGGCGTGAGAGGTGAAGAGAAAGTGCTAACACCCTGAACAAATCCTCACTTCAATTGACACCTATTACCAGTTGTGACTGTAATGAATACTTTCCATGATCTTTGCATTAGTTAGTCAATTATCATGCAATAAGATGTTCAGTCAAGCCTTAGACTTACAGTATTTTAATTTACAAATCAAAATCTGTGTTTTAATATTCTTACTGGAGATCATAAAAAGCGCATCAACCTATAAACCCTTCTAAATATTTTTTCAAAATGGTCCCATAAGTGAAACACACACACACATACACACACACACTCATACACACACACACACACACACACACACACACACACACACACACACACACACACACACACACACACACACACACATATATATATATATATATATATATATATATATATATATATATATATATATACATGGGTGTACTTCACTTGACTGATAGCTCATTAAACTGAAACTCAATTGACTGAGCGCACTTGACTGAAAGCTCACTTCACAGAAAACTCATTTCACTGAAACTCATTTCACTGAAAGGTATATGCCCTTTTCCACATTGTAGTATGATCCTGGAGTTAGTATATATAGTAAGGGGATGTGGAGGGTAAAGCCCCCACATTGAGGGGGTGTGGGGGCCATAGCTCCCCACATAGTTTGTGTATATATTGTCTTCTGAAAAGCATTATTCATTGGAGTTGTAAGTATCTATGTGTATGGTTTAAAATGTACAAAATAGGTGGGGGGGGGGACTACACCCCCCCAATATATAGTTGAATTCTTCAGAAACCTACCATACAGACTATACTGAATTAAAAACATTTTGGGAAGATATAAATGATTTTATGCAGGCAATATTTACAGATGACGTTGCTTTATCTAAATCCCTGATATTAATTAATACTCCAGTACCAGATTGTATAAAAACATCCAATTACCCTTTGATGTGGTCTATATTATCTATAGCTAGAAAAATAATTACAAGGAATTGGAAATCACAATCCTTTCTGTCATTACAAGAATTTAAAAATCTACTTAATGAAATTTGTGTTTGGAAAAACTGACCATCAAGTATAGATGTTCTAGGAATACTTCTACTTATAGTAGTTGGAACAAAGTTTATAAACTGTTACAAAAATAATTTAATTTTTGCAGTAAATATTGTATATATAGAAACTATTTCAGCTGATATTTAAGAGTTATGGTGAACAATTTTGCATATAGTTAAATTTGTTTAATTCCGTATATGATCATTTTTTCACATAATTTAAAATGGTTCATTCTTTATATGTTGATTGTATTTTCAACAGCACTTCTAATAAAATTGTTTAAAAAAAAAAAGAAACTTACCATACAAAACAGAAACTGCAGCATATGTAGTCTTATTTAGGTTGACATGATTACAAGCATAGGATGTAGGTCCCTGTCTACGTTTTCCATCTTAAAATGCATTTAATGTTCAGGCTGCCATTTAAACCTGGGGCCATGTCTGCTCCCAGTTTTATTTATCACTTGAGTTCTTTAACTTCCAGAAAAGCATCTGCATCTCCGTATAATGTAGATACCTTCTCTAATACTAGAAAGTTGAATTCTATAAAACTACAGCACAAGGAGCTATGTCTAGGTAGGGCATTGGTAAAGTATGCGTGCTGGATTACCTGATAATGTTCTCTGTGCCTGTCACTTAACCGGTGGGAGGACATTCTGACATAGAAAGATTTGAACTGGGAGCAGATACCTAAGTACATGACATTAGTCTTGCTGCGGTTACAGTTCTGTGTAAAAATGATGGGGGTTACCCTGTTAGATAATGTAAAGGAACTTCCAGTGGTGATATATCTGCAGCAGCAGCAGCAGCACTGTCCACATGGGAAAGTGCCTGGGGGGGTCAGGTCTTGGTGTGGCCATGGTGAGTGTTTCATGTTCAATAATAAGCTTAAGGGATTGAATCTTTTTGTAGCAGAAGCTTGAATAAGACCCTAAAGCTTATCTGTGGTCAGGGTTGCACTGGATAATATTCCAATTTTTGGTGATGGTGTATCTTATGTCTGCTGCATCATGAGATGGGATGAGGGATTCTCGGTTATTGGTTCTTTCTTTTTGTGGCTGGAGTGAGAATATTAAATAAGGGGGGTGAGGGTGGGGGGCACAGCCCCCCACATTATGACAATAGTTTTTACTAAAGATATATATATATATATATATATATATATATATATATATATATATATATATATATATGTGTATATATATCTATATATCAATGCATTTCTAATGGATATGCCTTCTTATAATATTGAATACATTAAAATTATGATGTGTCCCCCACACACACACCCTTACTTAATATTCTCACTCCAGGGTTGCACTACAGTAGGGCATGGGCTATATTTCATTTTCGACCAAATGAACTTTGACCAAGTGAGCTTTCAGTGAAGTGAGCTTTCAGTGAAGTGCAATGCCTGGTATCCTTTTCGACTAAGTGTAATTCAACCAAATGTATGGAATATATATATATATATATATATATATATATATATATATATATATATATATATATATATATATATATATATATATATATATATATATATATATATATATATGTGTGTGTGTGTATTAGATAAGCCTTTCCTGAGGACATATAGTGTGATACCTAACTTTCTCTATCTCTATGCTAACATTCTGCCAATTTATTAAGGTACAGCTCAGTTTTCAGCTAGAAATAATACTTTGCTAGATTGTGTCTTAAGATCTTTTGATAATACTGACCATGAAATGCTTCTTCTATAAAAAGTGCATTGTGTTAGTTTGACCCCAAGCTTTGATTTGCCATTCAATTCCATTGGTATCAGTGCATGTACTGTTACTATATTTATTAATCATTCATCATTTGTCATACTTTATATCTCTTTGCTGACATACTATTGTTGAATTTTTGCTTTCCCTGTTAAATCAGTTCAGTTCATGTCAGAAATGATACCGGCAGTTAGTGTTTAAGGAAGTACAGCAATATTTGGTTAGTCTTAAGAAATAGCACTGACACCTTTGATTAATAAGGATCAAAGTGCAAAAAAAAAAAAAAAAAAAAAACATACTCAAAGAATCAAAGAATCAACATTCAAGGATAATGGATTTAACTAAAAATTACCACTTTTATCATTTTTGGGTCAGTTTTTAAGCTGAGGGGTGTACAGACAAACTGGGCTCATCAGCACCTCAGGGATTGGTAAAAATACAAACATCTCCATCTTCAATTACCCTAGAGACTGGTTTCATTCACAGATAAGCAAATGTATATATATACATATATATATATATATATATATATATATATATATATATATAGGGTCTATATTAAATTCTTGAAAGCCAACAGTGTCGAATCTGACATTGTCGACCCGAGAATAGCGAAATGACCCGAGAATAGCAAAAGTGCAGAACATCGAGTGGGTAAATGGAAATCTCCATAAGGGGAGATTTCCATTTACTGCAATGTAGTGTGGTCTTGGAGTTGGTATATTTAAGTAGCGGGGGGTGTGGGGGTGCAGTGGGACTTACCCCCTGCCTACACTCTGTATTTTTTTTTTGTTCTGTTTTTATTTTATTTTTACTAACATTCAATATTTTAACAGTTCGATCACTAAAGGTCGACCTTTAGTGGTTCGAACTGTTAAATGTTCGATGTTCTAATATAGACCCAATATATCTATATATATATATATATATATATATATATATATATATATATATGTATATAAAGGATTATCATGGAAGTCAAATTAATATTGTTTCCTGCAGTGTGGCCATCACTGCCCAATGATCATCAAACTATCCACCCATCCAATTGTTCAACTTGCTCCCCCTAAGGCAAGAGCTTCATGACCCTTTCATTTCTACTTGGGACAAGGGTTGAATTGTGAGAAGAATGCTGTCATCTTTAAAGGAATCAGAGGTTTTGGTCTTTTAGCCCTTAACAGTTTCCCCTGCTCTTGCCTAATTAGTGCAAAGCTGCTGACCTACAATCAGCTTATACAAGGAGTGTTTCTCCTGCTTTTTCAAGGTGCTCCCTCAACACCTCTGCCCTCCTTAAATGCAAAATGCCTGCACAGAGTATCCAAACTTCCAGGAATTAACCCCTCCCCTCAATTATCCTCTCAAAATTAGCTGAGCATGTTCCACCTCATTGTTCCCCTTTCACCAGCATGCTCCTCCAAAGTCTAATCTAGCCTAGGCTGTACTGTTTATCTTTTCATGTCACAGAGCTAATTTAAACTAATATTTGGATGCTTGCCCATAAATGAGGGCATATTTTATCCCCAAATTAAAACAAACTTAATATAACGCATATACCTCAGAGTGACTATAGCATATAGTTTGAAGTCAGGCTTCAACATCATATATTAAGGAGGCTCATATCCTAGAGTATTGAACTGCTTAGAGCAATGTATTGTCTGCCCATAACAGCATTACCTTACGAAACTAACATCAGTAGCTACTCAGAATGTCATGAGCGAATCTAATGCCAAGTCACCTGATTTTCAGTATACAAAATAGAGGTAAATTCCTTTTACTGAAATACAAGGAACACTTTGTAGAACTTCTGAAGACCCCTATTCTTGAGGCTGTCTGATTTCATAGTCTTCTGAGGTATTCTAGACAATGATGAACTTTAGTGTTAGGGCTTTTCAGCAGCCTTGCATCGTTCCCCACCTCAAAATTTGGAATTATGCATATGTGAAAAAGAAAAAAAATATTCAAGTGACAATCATATATACATCATGAAACTACTGTAATGCTAATTATACTTTTAGGACTGGTGAATCTTCAAATTGCACTTATATCCTGTTATTTCATAGAACAGTCACCCTTAATTGACAAATATGTTACTGTCAACAAAGCTCTGATAATGTCGCATCAAAGTGCTTTTGCTATTGTAAATGTACTTTAATGGTCTATTAGTATCAGTCCTATATTTCTGCTCAGGCTAATGAAATTTCTTAAGAATTTTACACAGAAACATGGATGTAACTGATATCACAGGCAAGTGTTTTGGTAGTATTGCTAATACTTTAACTTTCATTTTTTATTTTGTTGGGTATTATTGTATTTTAATACTGAATGCTATGATTTTGTAGTTATATGCATTGTTAGAATTTTCCAAGACTTCCTCATTGGAATATTTGAAAGGATCTTGGCTAAAATAGTCGTCTGTAATACATTCGCTTTTTAAACTGAAACACTAATAAATAAATACAGCCATTTGCTTTTAATTCATCTATACCATTTCTATTCACTAACACTATTAGGAAAGGACTGTACTAAACTACTTTATATTTTGATAGTGATAGTATTATTTATTAATAACCAACATGAGTACCCAGAAAAGAGAAAATAAATGTTTATCATAACAATTTTTTGTGATCATGTCCATGGATGGTAAGAGAGCACTATTCCTCATAACTGCTCAAAATCTGAAATCAAAAGCAGTTTGACTAATTATTGGACAAGAATGAAAATGACTTATTAGTTCTAGACAGAGTGCCTTTGACATTTTAAGCTTGTCAGTTAAGTATAGATAAAAACTTCAAGACAACTGATATTACTTGATTTAATTATTGCAGTGTCCTGGAAAGACTGATAAATAAAATTCACTCTCAAGGCTATAACTGTTTGATTTTCTGCCAGTTAGACTTTTTTTCATCTGACATATCTGCCTGATCTAAAATCAACTATTTATGGATTTTTTTTTCTGTGTCTTAAGATTAGACTGTTTGGCAATGCTATCATTCAATATACTTCAGACAGATGCCATTGTACAAAAATCTTATTGGAAATAGCATTTTTTTAGCTTTCAGAGTATACATCAATGCATACTACAAAAAGTTAAATATTCAACTTTCTGACCATGCATGCATACATTCAGTGTCACAGACTAAATCATAAATAAGACAAAATAATAGTCTATAATCCAGCATTTGTGTAAAGCAAACAGAGTGATAAATTTAAGAGTGGAGCTTCAGTATAAGCTGGATGTCATTCAAGGTTATAGACAAAGCACCTGTTTTTCATGTTTTTTCATGTAACTTTTTTTTCTTCATACAATTAAGTTGGTGAGATGATTTCAAGTTCTATGACCTAGACTGCATTGTTATACCCTATTATTTTGACAAAACAATAGCATTTTAAGCAAATCAGTTATTTGACTTTAAATTGCCCCTAGTTTTGATAATTTATTTAAAAAAATAGATTATCTGAGAACAGAGTCTGTATAGAATGAAGTGGAGACTTGCTATTGCATTCACAATTAGAAATGAGTTCATGACAGTTACTTTTATAAAGCAAAACATGCTAAAAATAGTTAGTCTTGCTTTCAACAGACAGCTTTAATGCAAAACAAAATTTCTTATGAGGCCCAAATGTTTTAAAATGTTAAACCCCAAATAATTCAAAAAGCAGTTTTAAACTGTATAACTGCTAAATTCCAATTATTATAAAACAATTTGATATGAGTTTATGCACTGTGTTTTCACTACATTGGAAGATAGTCTTTTTCATTAATTTTCTCACAGAAAAGCAGACACTCACCATATTATGATAGTATATTACTGCATTATTCAACTT
Source organism: Protopterus annectens (assembly GCF_019279795.1). Lineage (NCBI taxonomy): Eukaryota > Metazoa > Chordata > Ceratodontiformes > Protopteridae > Protopterus > Protopterus annectens. Next base: position 1,720,468,969 of record NC_056733.1, on the reverse strand, counting down.
TATTCAAAATGAATGCAAAGAGATTGAAAACACAAGCTTTATACCTTTGTTTGAGTCAACATAGACATGTCAAGGAGTCATTAAATCCTTTTTCTAACAGACATAAATAAGTACATTATCCATTATCTATCCATCTATCTACCAGTTGTTGACCATATAGGTGGATTGGTCAAAGATCTTTTTCAACCATGACCTGGGCCACATGAAAAGTTTAGCAAATTACAGAGCTGTGCAAGTATTTAATTAAAATGTACATATAGGAAATGTCAGTAAAGCAAAGACTTCAGGCAATATTTATAAAGATCATAAAGTGAATGCCAGGCTATATTATTAACCTTTCCCAGACACAAGAAATGTGCCTTCATGAGTTTAGGTAAAATCAAAAGACAACACCAGCTGTGCTATAATTAAAACATTAAGAATCCAGATACACTATTCTATATCTCTGTAACAATCACATTTACATTCTTCCTTCAGCTGTAGAAAATTTTGTTTTCTTAAATAAAGGAAGCTTATCAAACTGGAGTGAGGTCATTAGGTAGACTATATTCAAAGAAACAGGGTCTGGCTTACAAAAGCCTTTTTACAAGTAGCTAGTGAGAACTAGAGGTCAATGCAGTTTGAAACTGTCTTGACTTCTCAAGATGTAAGCTGAATCTCCGACTGTGAGCATGCTTGTTACTGGAATTTAATAGTTTTCATTAAGTCATTTGAAAGATAATACATTAAGAAGACAGGAGGACCTTGCACTGACAGGTAGCCATTTTCCTTCTGAGTTATGACAATGGTTGCATAAACTACTTAGAGTAGGTTTACGTCTCTGCTTATGAACAGCATAGTGTTTGTTTGAAAGAAATAATGTGTGGCAACTATGTTTAAATATTTTCTGTTGAGTAGCAAAATATAAAAGTGAGCATGAAGAGTCTATAATAGTCTTGAGCTATGGATTATAATTAATCTTTGGTTAGATCTAAATGCCATCACTCTGGATTTTTCAGGTTCGGTGACTTTACTATTGGTAAACTGGTTTCCAACTGAAGCAAAATTATTTTGCAAAAGTGAGGTTAAATCCTAAGAAGAATTATGAGCTTTGGATAATAGAATGTCATCTGCATACATGATGCAGTTCATTTTAAGAAGACAAGACAAACAGCACTGATCCCTGAGGAACATCCTTAGTATGCTCACTTCTATCAGTGCTGAATTGTGTCCTGCAAATGTAATGGCCCTTTTGGAAAAACAATTCTTAAATCATCATACAGCTTCAGTAGAGAAGATGAAGTTGGCAAAGTTGGGTACACAACAGTATCATTAATGGTTTCAAAAGTTATTAAAAACTATAAATATGGACACAGTTCACACATCAGTTTACATGTTAGAATATGTTTGTCTAGGAGGAAGTTTACAGTGACACTGATATATTTTGGTCCAAAACAATGACACTTGCTGTCAAGTAGTTATATTTTTCTCATATTTTGCAGTTTTTTTTTTTTTTTTGTTAGCAAATAGATTATTTTTTCAAGAATCTTTGCTAGTCCGCAAATGTCATGGCCTGTAATCAGTGTCATGGGAATCAAACTTTAGGAACAGGAAGTATGACAGCATACTTGAAACTGTGTGGGATTATTTTTCAGGAGAGAGTTAGAGTCTTAATATAAGCTAAATATTTGAATAATATAGAACATTAAAGAATGAGAATTTTACAGTGTATATAATGAAAGTGTGGGTTACATTTAAAGTCAGTGCTCAGAGGGAAATGTTCCACATTCTTTGTACTGATGAAGTAGAAGTGTAGATATTGTATTAAAGGAGAAATCCAACCAAATGCCAAATGTTTTTTTCCATAAAGTGATTTTCCTTTCCTGTAATCCAAAACTAAAAGTAATGCACTCAAAAGTAGCATCATTTCATAATTATTCCATTAATTTTTGCTTGAACTTGTTGTCTGTTTTTTTTTTTTTTTAAATCTTGCATTTTATTTCCTATGTTAATCTCATCATACATTGCATGATGAAGGGGAGGCAGGTGACAGCAATTTGTCAAAGATATTGATTCCAACTACATGTACATTAAAAAATAATCACTCTTAGATATTGGTATTTAAATGTGCTTTATCAGTCACAGATTACAAGCATCACATTGCAGATAAATAGAATAGCCTACAGCTATACTTCTGATTCTGAACAAAAGCAACTGTTTCCAGTTTAGTTTTTTGAGGTAAATGACCAAGAAAACTACACTCTCACATTAGTTTATTTTTTGCATCACAAATTAATAATGTTTCCCCTGGAATTAAACTCCACGAGTGCTATGAAAAAGGAAAGATATTTTTATCACACTCTTCTGATTTTTATTGTCAGCATTTGACTTATATTTACACAGCATTTTCTGATAAAGAGCATGTAATCTTCTTGTTGTGGTTGCTACAGCAGTTTTGCCATTTTAAAGTGTTTGCTTGAGGCAAGTCTGTGAGACGAGGGAGGGATGATAAACATCAAATACACCATTTTTAACTGTAGTGTGGAAACATGAGAGCAACCAAAGTCAGCTCAACCAAAGTAACATGTTTTAATCGTGGGGTCAGATATCTCACACTCAGAGCAAGATCATGGGCAAATGGGGCCCTAGGCATGATAATGGATCATGACCCCTCACACCAGCCCCTCACAGCAGCACCCTGTCACAGCAGCCCCCCGACATCAATCTGCCCCAGCAGCTCCCCCAAAAGCAACCACTCCAGCCATTCCAATATCCCATTACTTGGCAATTTCTTCCCAGTTAGCATAAACACTGTTCAAACTTGTCACTGTGTATACTATTTTCTTCTTTACTTCTACAATTATTAAGATATTTAAATTTTTTGTTTCAAATTTTATAGCACAGACACTGATAGCCATTTGCTAGACAAAACAATACAATCTCACAATAAAAATGGAGTTAGCATGAACAGTAAGCTTCTCTGCCCTTGAAACTCACTTTAATTGAAACAGCATTGAAACCTACATTCAAAGAAATTGCATCTGGGCAGTGTCAGATTAAGTTTACCTTTGGGCTGTTTTCAAGCCATAAGCCCCTTGCACGCATTTTAAGGACCATGCATACATGTATATGTTCATTAGCTGCACCATCTTAATTGTATTGCATTATATTTCGTGTATAATACAGGACCACTTGTTAGAATCTGTTTAAAAGAAACAAAACATATGAACCATAATGACAAAACTACCCATTACAAAACATTTCAACCACAGAAGGCAACTCATACTTCCATCATTGCAATTCACCAATATCAGTCAATATACACAGTCTCTGTAGGAGTAAAATTAATCTGAATAATTCCACATTAATGAGATCTATAACTAATAATGAGTTTGCTGCTGCCAAACAACTTTACATTTCAGTGTTTCGTGTACAAATTCAATGCCTGTTCCACTTGAAGAATAAATTACCCATGTTATATTTAAAAAAATGGCAAGCTGCTAATACTGCAAGACAGAGTGACTGTCAAACTAGCAACAAGTTTATAGTTATCTCATTCAAAGGAGGGCATACTTAGGAGTGAAACACCTCTCACTTCCCTTAAAGGGCACTGTTACATCAGCACTCTATCAACATAGTGTGGGAGTAGAACCCACAGCCTTCTGCACTGAAGGCAAGGTATGTTACCTGTTGTGCTACTAACACTCCTTTTGAATTTTCTTGCACAAACACTGATGATGGCCATTTGCTAGGCAAAACAGCAACACATTGACAATAGACTTAGCATGAGCAAAAGTAAACTTTTCTTCCCTTAAAACTCAGCATTCATTGAAAATGCATTGAAACTCGATATTCCTTGAAATTGCACTGAAACTCAACATTCTATGAAAATGCACAAAAAGTCAACATTCTTTGAAAATGCACAAAAAGTCAACATTCTTTGAAAGTGCACAAAAACTCGACAGTCTGAAAATGCACTGGAACTCAATAGTCATTGAAACTCAACATTCTTTGAAAATGCACTGAACCTCAGCAGTCCTTGAAAATACCTCTAATGCTGATAGATTGGTAGTTGGTGTAAAGGGTTCAGACTCTACTATCCTGTAAGCAAAGTATGGAGTTTGAGCCTGAATAAGTCTACCAAAATGTCACCTAATTGGAGCATTTTACATACACAGAAACACACACACAGACACACACACACACACACACACACACACACACACACACACACACACACACACACACACATACACACACACTTCTACCACTTGTACTTCTCCGCCATAAAAATCCTCCATTTGCTTGTTTCAGATGTAACAGTAACTTGTAATTCTTCATAACTACTATAATGTATGCCCAAGTGGAAACTACTTTAAAGTATGTACAGATACTACTAAAGATGTGCTCTAATGTGTGCACAGACACTACTACAGATATATTGTGCATGTGTCCTAACAGGAGAAATGTAACACATGCAGAGTGAATTCAGAAATGTAAGCTTTGTGGACCGTCCCAAGCCAATCAGCCTTAGGCAAATGCCTAGGTTGCCTAGTGCTGGATCTGGCTCTGTTCAAATTTGGACATTGAACTACACTTCCATTTTCAAAAGTCAATCTACTCTGCTAGTTTTTCAAATCTGACATTTAAATGCTAATTAAAAATCTGTAAGAGAGAGAGGGAGGGAATGCCACTAATAAAAAAAAAATCAAACAAATCAAATTAGGAAAGCACAGGCTGATGCTGACAATCAAAAGTAGGCAATCACAGTAGTAAATTTATAGAGACAGAAAGAACTACCGTAAATGATTTCTTCATCACAGGGGTATCACTTTGTCCCTATAAAATGAAAGCCTTAAATGCAGAAAAAAAAATCATGCAGCACTGAAACCCCCTTTAAGACTATTTTGGGAATAAGAAATTAGAAAACTATAATAGTCACTTACATTGATGGAGAGTCACACATGGTAGTTCAAGAGATGCTAAAAAGCATGTTTTTCTTCAGTTTTTGTGTGTAGCTCCCGTTTAATTTGTAAAGGAGTGAAGATGGATTTGTAGTCTATAGAGAAGGAGTATAGAGAACTCTTCAATGTTTTCCCAGTGTTTCAACTGCATCCAGAGCTATAGAAACTAAGATGAGCATATTTCCTTGATTAAGTGCTCTTTTTTATATGATTCCTGCTGTCTTCTTATGTTTGGTTTACATATGAAATATGCATGCTGAAGTTGCTTGACAGACTCAGCAGGGCTGGTATTCTGTATGTCATGTCACACGCAGTACATTGTATCATATACCTCTGTACTAACTGTATTTGGTAGGATCACTGATTATGTCATTCTTTCTTTGTATGCACTAACTCATTTGAGTACATTGTTTCTGTCATAACTAATCAAGTCTATTCTACAAAGATCAATGATGGCTAGTAGATAGGTTTCTTATAAGTATGGAAAGGGGAATATAGGAAAGAATGAAAAAAGGGAGCCATGACAAAGAGGGAAATACAGAAGGAACAGATCAAGAGGGCTATGCTGGAAGAGGTGGATGGGGAGTGGTACTATATTTTTGGGTGGATATTTTTCAATATTTTTTATTTAAGAAGGTAACTTGGGTTGGAAGTTTGTTAGAAGGCATAGGAGAGAGAGAGAATTAGGGAAAAAGAGAGGGGAAAAAGATTTTCTCATAGGAGGACATCTGGTCCATAGGACTTCAAATGTTTCTACTACCACATGGTATAAGGATCCTGATGTTGAGAGGTCTGTGGTGGCACAGTTGTCAGTGCCAACTGGGACAGCATGTCCTGAACCTGATAATGACCATCCTGAATTGGCTGAAGATGTCTCTCATCTACATGCTTCACCATATCCTTAACCAAGTCTCATAGTCCATGGTCAATATGGCTTTCCAGGCTGCACCATGCCAGGATGACTACAGGACTATTGCCACTGCCCCAACCCAGTGAGGGTGTCTCTGGACTGGCACAGAGTAACATTCCCTGACCTGGGTTGAGCATGGCTTGGCTCTCCTAAGGATTTTAGACCTGTAGAAAAGAAAACCTAAATAGAAGAAAAAGTAAAAAAAGACAAAGTAATACATAATTGAAATAAGGAAAAGAGAAGGGGAAAGTACGGAGAGAGAGAGAGAGAGAGAAGCACAAAATGGAGACAATAACTCATAATGTAATACATCAGCGCAGTCTCCATCAGCAGTGATTTATTATTTGTTATTAAATCTTTTAATCAGAAAGAAAAATATTCTATGAAATGGTACTGGAAACCTCTGAACAATAAGTATAATGATATCAAGTGGTGGTGACTTTTTTTTTTTTTTTTACATTTGCAGTCTACTGATACTGATGGAGAAAGCTGGTGTAACATAAAATAATACTTTGCTGATATGGATTGTGCTGCAGTTGTATAATGAAATCAAATTACTTCTTGTATTATTTTGTTTATGAATTATTTCTGGATTTATACTTATAAATAAAACAGAGAAATCTTATTTTTATTTCGCAATAATGTTTGCTTACTCATGAGCATCCTATATCAGTCTCCTAATGAGGCTTTCTTCTTGTCCATCATTATATGAAAATCTCTTCTACTGCTGCACATAGCAGGCATAGAAGATTGTTGCTTACCTATTATAGATCTGTTTTTAATTTTTTCTTACATGATTACATTTATTGATCAGCAAATCACAGAAGTTATTCTTGTATGTGCGTTGAATGTTTGTACTTATTTCTGTACACATTTGTACTGAAGCTCTTTCCCTTATAAGTTTATATCTACTAACCAGCAAAAACAGAAAAGTATAGATATTTATAAAGTATTTCTGTTGAATCTTTTTGTAATACTTTGTATTTCTTGTTTACTGCAAATTGGGCTCCAAGGATATCTTAACTTCCTTCAATTTCTTAAATGTAATGCATATGCATGGCTTGTCTCTTTGGGTGATGAATAACACTTGCCCAAATCTACACTAAGACACACCATACAATCTGAAACCGACCTACGTATCCCCCATACCCCAACTATATATACCAACTCTGGGACTATACTACAATGGGGAAAAGGGCATATTCCCCATGTTGGGCAAGTGTTTACTTGCCCTCAGAAAAACTATGCAGTTTGGCATATTCATTTTCATTGCTTTCGTCTCGACAAAATGACACTCGACTTTATGGGCTTTTAGTCATCTAAAGTAGACCCATGCTCACATTTTTTACTCATACATACATATACATTTGTATTTATGTACAAAAAATATAGGGAAAATTCAATAAAGCCTACACAAAATTTTTTTCCAAGTGCGCATTGCACCACGATGCATACACAGGAGTGAACAATTTTAGTTTTAGATTCAATAAACCCCGTTTAGTGGTGCTCATGCATGCGTAAACAGGAAAACTTCTGTGCAATGCAAATATTGGCTTAAGTAGCTGGATTTCATGCAAGTTAGCCAGCTGGAGTGATCCAACAAGATGTAATGCATCTGTGTAGAATCTGTGTTCATATCAGTAGTGTACGTGGAAATGTTCCATGTACAGGAGTCCACATTGAAAGAAAAGGATGTAAAAGTTCACAAATATGGACATACTTCCCCTGGAAAGGTAAGATCACATACATAAATTTGCAGTTCATACATTATGGATGTCTGAAAACACTATGGATTTTGTGAAATTAATAATTTTTTAATAATTTCCGCATGTTTGTCCTATGTTCCGCACATACCTTTCAAACTCTTAGAGCAAGAAATCTGGACAAAGCCATGAGTAAAAGTGGGACAAAGGCCCAAAAATAATGTATTTTTTTAAATTTTGTTCTTACAAACTTAGAAAGTTGATAAAATAGCAGGTTTTACATTAGCATGAATTTTCCTGAATGGTATGAAGTCTGAAACTCAAATGTCTGTCTTTATTTTCTGACTTCATTCTTTAATGAGTTGCCATTAATGTGCCAGAAAACCACAGTTGTATGAAAGATAGACCAAAAATATGAGGCAAAAATCTGGACATTCTGCAAAAAACTGTAAGAATGGGAGGTATGTTTCCGCATTGCACAAACATGTTTAACATAAAAATAAAAAAAAATTGTAAAACAACACTTATGATGTACTGCAGACAAATGTACTGTAAGACAATGCATCAGGTCTGTACAATGGTGCATTCATGCTGTCACTCAGCTTACACAGCTATGAACCATGTAGTTTCCAGGCTGTCAGCATAAATATTTTGCAAATGGGGTTTAAATGCCTTGGATTTGTTGAATCATTAAAGGGAGCAACTGTGATCACATATCCAAACCATGTAGGCCCCTACACAGTGTTTATATTCCCACTGGATGGGATAACATCAGGGAGGGTGTCATGTTACTTCTAGGATTTTCTTATGCTCAGTGTGTGTGTTTACACAGTGTGCCACTTGCAGTAAATGGTTTGGCCGTACCTTAGCTTGTTCTGGTGATCAGACCACCCACGTGAAAGTCATGACATAGCCAGCTATGAATGAAAACTGGATATATTCAATTAATATTATATACTTTTGTAAAGGCTATGCTGAGTGACACTGCACATAGCATCACATCGCTCAGTACAGTGGGGCCTTTAAATCATGTCAATAATATCTTAAGCAGGTGAACTCCATCAAAATTAGCAAATCCCACATGGTGGACCTACACAACTGTATAAAGTATGCATATACCCTACATTCTGATTTTCTCTCAAGACTCTGAGCCATTGGAGTAGATATTTGGAAATTTTAACTGAGAAAATGTTAGGAGCTGCTACAGATATACTACATCTGTATGTGCTAAATGCTGAAGTCAAGGCTGCTTGTGCTGCTGACAATAGGCCTTGGATGAGGCGAATGAGAGTGTTCAGGCCCAGGGTAACCTACAAAGAACTACATGAGCTGGAGATTGTAGAGTGCTACAGGTTGAACAGGGACATATTCCAAGAACTCAATGAGGTCTGCCACCCTCAAGTCACAGCTAGAGGTAACAGAGGGGAACCCATCCCTGTGGAAACTAAGGTATGTGTAGCTCTTAGGATAATAGCTACAGGTACTTTTCAAAGACCAACTGGGGACATGATGGAGGTGTCACATGCATCTGCATCCAGGATACTACACCAGATCCTGGATGCTATGTTCCCACATGCCAATGAGCACATATCTTTCCCCTTTCCCCTGAGGTGAGGGCCAGCAACATGCAACACTTCTACTGTGTAGCACACTACCCTGTATTTGGTGCCATAGACTGCACTCATGTCCACATCAAGCCACCACCTGGTGAGTAGGGTATAATCTATATAAACTACAAGGGATACCAGTCCATCAACTGCAAATCGTGTGCAATGCCCAGGGGATTATCATGAATGTGTGTGCTGGCAACCCTGACAGCTATCATGACTCCCATACCTGGCACAAATCACAGCTGGACCAGATGTTTGCTGGGGGGATATCCCACATAGCCATTTACTGAGGGATGCTGGCTATGCCCTGGAACCATGGATGATGACATCCATCAGAAATGCACCCACACCCACAGAAGAACACCATAATGAGGCACATGAACAAACTAGGAACATCATAGAGTGTGCGTTTGGGCTTCTGAAGTCACGGGTCCTGTGCCTTGACATATCTGGTGGAGCCCTGCAGAATACTCCAGCCACATGTGCACAGATATTCACAGTATGTGCTATGCTACACAATATGATCCTGCAGAAACAGCTGCACCAGGATCAGCATAGAGAAGGGATACACAATCCCCCACCAGTGCCTAGGTTACCACAACCACAGTCACAGGAGGACTTGGATGAGGAACCCACTGCTGATGTCCCTGTAGGCAGTTGAGCAAACGGAGGCATACTCTGTATGTCCTGGCTTTGGCTAAGAAGCAATGCACAGCACATTCACTGACAACCTAGGGACCTAGGAACTAACATCTTACTCCTACTCACATACATATATTAAAATGTATGCTAGCCAACTCACACATCCTGTCCCCTATCCATCTATTTGCTGTGTACTTCTTGCATCAGACAGAATCAGCCCTGAACTACAGTTATGTCAGCTGCTGCATTTGAAAGATAAATCCATAACCTACACAGCAGTCTGATGGATTATTATGACATGTCATTGTAGCTATGGACCGGGTACATTATCCAGGTAACTATAGCGCACTATTTGGACAGAAATTATATCCACATGGGACTACAGACACCCATTCCACTATCATGTCACTATTTGTAATCGGTAGGTCTCATGCATGGAATATTCATGCAGTCCTACTACAACAGATTACTGGTACATCATTCAAGGGACATATTAGAAAGTGAGATTAAGCTTATTTATTTTTATTTATTTATTTATTGACATTTGTTTAGTGGGAAAGTCCACTGGGCCAAGCTAGCCCATTTTCAGTGGAGGCTGAGGGAGAAAAGTTCCAGTCTAAAAAATTAATACATAAAATTACAAAAAAAATAGTTTATAAACTTACATAGAATGAAATATGACTGAATAAAACAATGTATAAACAGAAAAGTTAGACATTGTAATAGTACAGTGGCATCATAATAACTTGATAATAGTACAGAGCATAATACAGTGATTGGTGGTGCAGCGGTAGCGTTGTTGCCTCACAGCAAGAGGTTCTCCCGTTTGATGCTTGGGTTGGGAGTGCCTTCTGTGTGGAGTCTGTATGTCCTCCCCTGGTCGAGTGGGTGTTCAAAAGACAGACGTTGAATGGGCATGCCTTCGTTGAAGGTTGGGCGTCGGGCTAGCAACTCGACACCATAAAAACCAACTGCCAATCATTAGCGGTCCGGAGTTCCACTGTGGCAACCCCTAACCGGGAAAAGCCGAAAGACAAACAACAATACGCAGAAGAAAAAAATATATAAATTGAGGCATTATTTAGATCAAGCAATAAAAAATATGAATGTAAGTGAGTGAGAAAGGCATATACTTATTAGTTTATAATGGCATGAGAGTAAAGAAATAAGTAAAGGGGAAACAAAAGAGGGGGTATGAGGGGGAAGAGTAAAAGTTAAAGGACAATAAAAAGATAGGAGAGAATGAAGATTACTAAAGTAGAAGGAAAGTGAAAATGGGGAGAGAAAGGTGGGGAAAGGAGTATGGAGGTAAGTGAATATCAAGAGGGGAGTTAGACAAAGTTTGTTAGGAATTTAAAATAAAACAGAATTATGAGGAAAAGCTGGTTATAGACAGAATCTGTCTTTAATTAGTAGATTAAGTTTAAGTAATAGCTGAGGTAGGAACTGAACAGTTACATATCTACTTGGAGAGAAAATGATTGTGCAGTGCACTTTTGAAGTTAGAAGGTCATGATTGTAAGCAGATAGATGCTGGAAGCTTATTCCGTATGTTGGAAATTGTCCATGAGTATAATAATTGACCTGCAGGTAGTTTGCGTTTGTGTATTTTGAGAAGATATTGGTGTTCAGAATGTAGAGGCTGAGCTGGACTGTAAAGGGTGAATAGGGAGCTGAGTGTAGGACAGTCATGAGGCTTGTTTATCAGTTTATGAGTGGTTGTGAGCTGGAGGAGGAGTAGGAAGTGGGAGAGTTCAAGCCATTATAGTTGTTTTAGGGAAATACAGTGATGAGAAGAATGGTGACTATTTGTGGCAAATTTAGCAGTCTTGTTATAGCATGTTTCTAATTTAGCCTTCAGGGAAGACTGTAGTTTAGTTAATAAAGGAGCACCATCATTTAATGAAGGCAGAAGGTAAGATAGTGCTAATGCTTGTTTAGAAGTGAGGGAGAGAAACTTATGTCTGTAGAGTAGCCCCTGTTTTTTGTGGGTCTTGCTTATATTATTTTGAATATGAAAATCAAATTTGAAGTTTTTATCAGTAATTACTCCTGATAGCTACTCAATTTTGGTGAAGTTAAGAGAGAATATTTTGAAGTCAGCTTTAATAATAGGTGAATTTCTCTTGGGAGTAAAGATCAAAAGTTTATTTTCTTTAGGATTTAGAGAAAGGTGACTTTTGTGAAGCCGGGTTTCTACAGTGGAAAATGCAGCTTGGGTGGTTTGATTTAGTATGTTTGAATTGTGAGCAGAGGAGACTATAGTGGATTCATCTGCATACTGGACTAGGGAGCCCTGCTGGATAGCTTGGTAGAGATTGTTAACAAAAATTTTAAAGAGAAGAGGGCCTAAAACTGAGCCTTGGGGTACACTTGTAGGGTGGCGAATGTAAGGGGAAATGGAGTTCTGCCATTTAACAGCCTGCTCTGTGTTAGAGAGGTAGTTTTGAACCAGTTAAGTAACTGGGGAGATAGACCAATACCCGAGAGCTGGGAGAGGAGGATAGCGTGAGAGAGTATTGAATGCTTTTGATAAGTTCAAGAAAAGGGCTGATACAAAGTTTCCTGAGTCTTGGGCTTTGTTAACAATGTCTAAGAAGGATATTAGTGGCAGTAGATGTGCTATGTACTGGACAGAACCCATGCTGAGTAGGGGAGATAATTTTGTATTTTAGAAAATAGTCTAAGAGTTGTTTTTGAACAAATTTTTCTAGAATTTTAGAGATCTGGGGAAGTATAGCAATGGGTCAGAAATTGGAGATATTGGCTTAGGGGCTGCCTTTATGAAGTGGTAATATTATAGCTTTTTTCCAGAGGCCAGGGACATAAGATGCCTGACTGAATCTATTTATCAGAATGCTAATGGGATAGGCCACTGAGTCTGCAACGAGTTTAAGAAATTTGGCAGGAATTCTGTCAGCAGAGTTGGACCAGGGCTTTAATTTTAGAAGAAGTTTATTAATAGGGTCTATATTATAAGCGCAAATGGTTAGGTTGTCGAATACAGCATGATCAACACCTATTAAGTGAACACACAATTCACTGAAACCTCAAAACGCGGAAATACACATCACCAAATTGTTTTGTTTCGCCAACACCATTCCACCCAGTGACAGCAATAAAACATACTTCTCACTACACTGCTCGCTACATACTACCCACCCAAACAAAATAAATAAACCACATACATACACTAACCTAAACCCTACTTCTAAACCTACACTAACCCTTAAATACATTACTATCTATGCACTTACCTTAACCCGCACCCTAACTCTAAGGTCCGTAACTATCGCACACTTACCTTTATAAGCTATACCCAAACAAAATAAATAATCCACACACATACACTTAACAAAACCCAACTTCTAACCCTTACATACATTACTATCTATGCACTTACCTTAAGGTGCACCCTAACCCTAAGGTCCATAACTATCGCACACTTACCTTACAGAGCTATACCACAGAAGGGCCAACTATGCTGAATCAGGATTTCAAATTTTGCGGTTTTGGACATTCGGTGTACTCACGGTTCACTTAATAGGTGTCGATCATGCTGTATTCGACAACCTAAGCATTCGCACTTGCAATATAGACCCTATTAATATAAGAGGTAGGGATAGGAGAGAGATTGAAATGTGGCTGAGAAGTCAGATGTATGCTGTTTGGCAAGGGAGGGTCAGTGGATGGAGAGGGATGTTGAGTAGTATATGAAGTGCTGGGAAAGTTCTGAGGTAGTGTACGAGATGGGGAACAAGTAGTGGTGTTGTTCAGGAGAGGAAGGGAAAAGTAGAGGTAATATTGGCAATGGTGTCAATAAAAATAAGAGTTAAAGATACTTATTATTTATTCTGGAGGTTTGTTGGGGTGTGAGCAGGGATTGGGTTTGGTATCAGGGTTCAGGAGATTACGAATAAAAGACCAAAAAAATTTGGGGTTACTTTTTCTATTAATTTGCTGGTTCCAGAAGTAGTGCTGTATGTCTTTAGAGATGAGTTTCTTAGCTTGGTTATGGAGCTGTTTATAATGAAAAAGGTCGGTTGTATTCTTAGAATTAAGCCAAACTTTCCATGGTTTGTCTCTATTAGTCATGATTTATTTAGTAGCTTTTGTTAGCTAATGGGCATTGCTAGTTTTAGTTCTTTTGGTTCTTAAAGGGGCTTGTCTATCTGATATTTTTTTAAAAGAACTATTAAAGTGGAGCAAAGCATCATCCAAAGTGAGAGTTTTAAGGATACTTCAGTCAATGCTTTTCAGGATGCTGTTAAATGTGATGGGGTTAAATTTAGAAAGATTTTGGACTAGTTTAATATGTTTTTTGGGGATGGCTGAGCAGGCTCGGATTGTATAGGCAGGGAGAGGGTCACTAGTAGAATTGGACATAGTGCCAAAATGTATGAATTTGGAAGGATCTGAGTCTTGAATCCAGTCTGGGATGGATCCTTCATTGATTTTGTTGTTGAAACTAGTAGCAGTAGTGGTAAGTTGGGTGAAGTGAAATGTGTTTATGCTGGTGGATGACTGATTGGAAGAGATAGAGGATCAATCAATATTCATGTGCTCAAGGATAATTATTTCATTTTTATAGTGTCAGAGAGCCAAGATAGAATAGAGTTGGAATGTTATTTCCAGGTGGTATGTATAGTACAATGATGCAAAGTGTTTTGAGGGGTTAATTTCAAGAAAGTAGATCAATATCTCAGCATTTTGGAACTGAGGTATGTGATCTTTGTATGGAGAAATACTGAGGGTGTTGGGGTAAGTGAAGGCTACACCATTTCCATTTTTTTGTAGTTTATCTGCCTAATAATACTAAAGTGATAAATGATAGTCATACTAGAGTGTATCCTAGCAAAACTTGGGATTTTGTTCCCCCACCCCTCAAAACAACAGTGTCCCCTTGTAGATGCCATACCAGTAACTCATCTATGCTATATGAACATTTTACACAGCTAGTATACCACACTGTATCAGGACAGTAATGTACAATTTGGACTTACATTGATTGTGTTAGGTAACTTAGGAATAGCAATGTACATATTTATGCAGGTGAGTGTGTGATGATGATAATTTTTCTGTCAATCAGCTTCTATGACTCAAAGGACTAAAGCAGGTAGCTTGTGTGGTGGTTTTCAGGTTTCTAATTCTAAAATATCCAAATATTTTGCATGTGAAATAGTAATATGTAGTCTTTTACAGACTGTGACTCTGTGTGTGCTATACTAGTATTAACCTCTTTCACATATTAATTAAAATTTTATGAGCTGTGCCACATATCTAAGACCTATCTAAAACGTCCCAGCCAATTTGCAAGAAGTGCAGCAGAGCAGAGACAGGTTCAAAAGTCACACTGTGTAACACACATAATCCTGGCCTAGAGTACAGCTAGGTGTGGGCTGGAGTCAGTTTATGGAGCAGTAAGCCTCTGAAGTAAGCAATGCACATCCCATTTGCACACTGCTTAGCAATGTGCAAACAATCCAAAAATGCCACTGCGCATCATGCCCGCACACTTAATTAAGCAGAGCACATATCCATTGCTCCTTATATATATATATATATATATATATATATATATATATATATATATATATATAACTCTGTCCCTAGATATATATAGATACACATACATATATATATATATATATATATATATATATATATATATATATATATATACACATACAATATAGATAATATTTTCCCATGCATAAACATGGTAAACTGTGTCTGGGATGTTATTTGTAGTTGATTTATAGTTTTCGATGATTTGAGATCCGATGATATGAGTTTTCGATGAAATGAATTTTCGACGATTTGGTCTCGATGATTTGCAATTCGATGAAATGGTAATTCGATGATTTCAAGTGGAACCATATATATATATATATATATATATATATATATATATATATATATACAATATATATATATATATATATATATATATATATATATATATAATATATATATATATATATATATATATATATAATATATATATATATATATATACATACACACACACACACACACATATATATATATAAATATCATATATGTATATATATATATATATATATATATATATATATATATATATATGTGTGTGTGTGTGTGTGTGTGTGTGCATATATCTGCATTGCCCTATATACCCAGATCATGGAGAGTAAAGCTGCACTACAACACATACTATTGGACAAAGGACCAAACGGAGGGGCTCAACATTACATAATGAACTTACAAAAATGTGGAAGTGCATGGAATAACATGTTACAATTGGAGGACTATTGGGATATCAGAACTTCAGATTTCTGGCAGTCTTCTCTCACTTCACATGTAAATTATGCTACATATTTTACAGCAAACAACAATTTAGTGTGAAGCACACATGCATATGAGTCAAACCTGTGTACTTGCTGCAAACATTTGAACAGTGGTGAGTCATACCACGTCTTCCTAAGACAGCATGTGGAAAACTTGAAAATGTATAGCACAGTATATGAATATGTACATATACTGTAAAGCCATATGTTTGTATCTACAGCAGCAACAACACAACACCCACATTCACTACAGCCCCCTGTGTCTGCTGGATTTCACCACTCATACATCAACAACTGAACAAGTTGTGTAATGCATTATGTTGTGTGCACACTGATTGACAGGGCTAATTTACTAATGCCACAGACTTGCATATCCAAATGCAAACAGACACATATGCCCAAGATGGGTAATCTTGTCACATAGCTAGGCTACAAAACAGTTTTCTGATTGCTAGACTACTAGCTGCAAATGACAGTAAGAAGCAATGTGACTCTACAGGCCTCCAAAGCTGTTCACACAGGGCTTGTTTATGTTTTCTAGGATTAGTTCACCTGCAGTCATTTACAAAGCAGGCTTGAGCTGTGGTGCATGTGCTAAGTACTGTAATCTGTAGTGTGTAAGACTACATAGGTAGGGGTTCTAATCTCACTCAAGCCCACTTGTGTGTGTGTGTGTGTGTGTGTGTGTGTGTGTGTGTGTGTGTGTGTGTGTGTGTGTGTGTGTCTGTGTACAGGTCTACTTCAAAGCATTGAAATTTCATAATGCTGAAATTCAAAACATTGAGACCAAAACATCAAAATCCCAAACAATGAAAACTCAGAACATTGAAAGTGTGCTTCATAACATTGAAAACTACAATGCACATTTAAATAACATCCCCTCCATCTATAACAACACCTAAGTAACAAACACACTTTCTACTATGTTTCTGCAGGGGGCTCTGTCCCCCATACCCCCCCCCATAAATTAAATATACCAACTCCAAGATTACACTACAGCGGAAAAAGTTAATCTCCTAACCTCACTGTATCACAATGACCATGCACTGAGGTTAGGAAATTAACTTTTTCCACTGTAGTGCGATCTTGGAGTTGGTATATTTAATATATTATATTATATTTTCTGTTCTCCTGCAGAAAAATAGTAGAATGTGTGTTTGTTAGTTAGGTGTTGTTATAGGTGGAGGGGATCTTATTTACATGTGGGATGTAGTTTTCAATGTTATGAAGCACATTTTCAGGGTTCTGAAGTTTCATTGTTTTGGGTTTTTAGTGTTTTGAATTTTTGATATTATGGTCTTAATGTTATGAATTTCAATGTTATATGATTTCAATGTTTTAAACTAGACCCATGTGTAGATAGCTCCCCAAAGAGCACGTGTGAATTCCAAAGTGGCATTGGTTTGCACTTTTTGGCCCTTGCTTTTTATGTAAACCTCCAAACTCTTGTCCTCCACAAGGCCTGGTGCTGTCATCTACCATAAGATTACCTAAAGCTATATTAATGTCTCACTTGAGGCATGGTACATGAGTCAATTACTGTGATCTGAAGTGTGTAAAACTAGATGGGTAAGGATTCTAATCTTACTCCATCCCACTTGGTGTGTACATGTTTGTGTCTTCACCTCCCTACAGAGCAAACTAGCATGGTTTTGCACTGTTTTGGGCCTTGCAGTAGATGCAGGCCTCCAAACTCTTGTCTTTCACAAGGCCTGCTGATGTTATCCATCATAAGATTACCTAAAGCCAAGTCAATGCCAAAGTTGAGTAGTGTTGCATGGGATACGTTGTGTGTTCTATAGTCTATAAACTTAGATAGGTAGGGGGTCTCTTCTCACTGCATCCAACTCAGAGTGTTCAATGTGCAGTGTTCTTTAAACATAGATAGGTAGTGATGCTATCATCACTTCAGCCAAGTTGGTGTGTGTGGATGTTAGTCTGAGCATTTTACATGACCCTATGGGATCATAGTATCATAGGAAGTTACTAGGTTAATGGCCCTAGGGCCTTTAAAATCCTAGCCAATTTCTTACCCTTATTTCCACAATCAACACTTATTGCACCTGTCCAAGAGGGACACAGGTGGAATGCCCTGGGTGAATTTATGGTCATCTATCCAATTGTCCAGACTGCGTTTGAAGAGGGCCAGTGTTTGACATGAAGTGGGAGTCTGTTCCAAAGCTGTGTTAACCTCTGGGAGACAAATCTGTCCCTTCAGCAGGTTTTATTAATGTCATATACTAAGTTAAAGTTTTTAGAGTGAGTAATCTGTGTACAATTTAACTTATGGATATCCAGCATTTCCAATAAAGCAGGGTCAGAGATTGCCTCATACGCAAGACAGAGATCACCTTTGAGTAGTCTGTACGAAAAATAATAAAATGACAGAGATTTCAGATGATCCACATAAGACAGATACTGAAGACCTTGATTTTTTTCTTAGGAGGAACCTGTGTGGTCTCTCCAATTGCTGCAGGTGCTTGGAAAACTACATACCAAAAGGGGCATTTTACTCAATTCTTGGCCTGATGAGGGAAGAGTGCAGGGAGGTTATCACTTCATTTTTTTCTAGAAACAATGCCCTTACCTATCACATGAGCAAGATAGAATGCCCTTCTTACTACTATGGAGACATGGTGGTCGAAGGTAAGGTAGCTGTTAACCTGTGTTCCCAGCTGTCTCACCAGTGAGTGCATACGTACAGTGCTGCTATTGATGTGGTAGTTCGCAGGAACATTGCTTTTACTGAAAGGAATGATAACACATTTTTTGCATTGAGTTTAAGGCCATGACTTTGGCATCAACCATTTGTTTTTGTAAGACCTTCTTGTAGGATGTTGACATCATTTGGAGATTCTATGACCACTCCCAGTTTGCAGTTATCAGCGAACTTTGTCAACCACAGGCCTTTATTTTTTACTTGTACTTTAGAGGAATAGATTCCAGACAGTAGAGGTCCCAGGACTGAACCCTGTGGAACACCACTGGTTACATGTCTGCTGTTGGAGGAGTAGTCACCTATTTTGAATATATGAATTATATCAGTGAGCCAGTTAGTGACCCATCTAACGATATAAGGGTTGATGTCTACTTGGGTGAGTTTGTCAATGATGCCTGAGTGTGGGATAGTGTCAAATGCCTTGGCTAAGTCCAGGTAGGCTGTATGCATAGATTTCCCTGCATCCAGGGCCTTTGTGACTGTCTCAAAGAAGTCCACTAGGTTTAATAGGCATGATCAACCTTTGACAAATCCAAATTGAGTAGGGTCAGGAGTTTGAAGATTACCTATGTCTTTGTTGATAAGATACATGATGATTCACTCCATGGTCTTGCAGATAAGGCTAGTCAGGCTAACAAGCCTATAGTTCCCAGGGTCAGTGGATACACCACCTTTTTGCAAGGGAATAACAGTGACTGTTATCCATTCAGCTGTTATGAAGCTGGTGCTTAGACTATGATTGAAAAGAGTACGCAATGGTGTGGCTAATTCATGTTGGAGCCCATGTAAGACACAGCCTGGCATGCTGCCAGGTCCCATAGATGCTGTGTTTTTGGCCTTAGAGAGGGCATTTATGACTTGCTCTTTACAGATACAAGGTAGGGGACAGGTTGTAGGGATGTCATAGGGTATGTGTGGTGGGGACTGGGGAGTGAAGTTTTCAAAGAACCTGTCGGCTAGGCCAACAGGATAGCTATATCCACAGGCTCTGTATATGTGATATCATTAACTGCCAGTCTGGAACAAATCTGGGACTTACCTTTTAGATTATGGATGTAACTATAGAATGCCTTGTGGGTGTCATTTGTTGTGGAAGCTAATTTGGACTCATAGTTTGCTTTGGAGGACTTTACTAGCCTTCTTATTGTACTGTTTAAGCTGAAGAGGGAGTGTGTCCAGTTTAGGAAGGCCCCCTCCCTTTTACTCTTAGACAGCTATTTCTTCTTATTATTGTAAAGACTGTTAATGACAGTTGTCCACCAGGCAGGTTTGATCTTTCTTGAGGAGCTTGTTTTGGTCCTATTAAGTACGGCAGAGTCAATACAGTTATACTGGTGTTTATATAAACCACTGATGCTGAGCTCAGCATAATTACTAGTTCCATCTGAGGGAGGAGGTGCAATGAAGCTATTTATACCATCCCATAAGAGGTTATAATCTGCTTTGGAGAGATTTTTTAGTTTAGTTGCTGCTGGGGTGGGGGTCAGGTATGACAGTTAATTTGAATGAGACTGATTTGTGGTCAAATCTCAACAGGGAAGACCTCACAGTAGGGTTGCTACAGTTGTCCCCCATATTGGTAAGCACCAGATCCAGGATGTTGGCTCCCCTTGTGGGGTGATAACCAGCTGGTCCAGGACATTGCAGTTAATGAAGTCAAGGAACCTTTGGACAAATGAGTGAAACAGGTCTCTGTCACTACACAATTGTCTGCATCTTCCAAGGTGAGGACAGCTTCCAGTGTGTGCAGTTTTGTGTTGAGGCTCCTAATGTTTAGCTGCATAACATTGAGTTTGCTTCTAAATGGGGTTTTTACATTGGGAATTTTGTTCTTGAGACACTGCCTAAAAAGGGTATTACGGGAGGGGCGGTGGCAAGAGCCTTGGCTAGTAGCGGAAATACCAGGGGTGACAGATGAAGACAATCTCTGGCAAACCATTGAGGTTTGTCTATCATGTCATCCCAGGCTGCCATATACTGTATTCCCTTAGAATGACATCAGAAACTAAGCTACTTATGGAGGTCAGTCATTTTCTGTTTGTATTGTGGCATCATCCTAGGAAGGTAAAATGCTGCTTAAGGCTAGGGACATACCTGCCTGAGATACATAGTCTAAGAGTTCAGTCATTATCTCTGAATATAGTCCAGAGAGGTATATCTCAAGTCATTCACTCCAGCATGGGCTATCACAGAATTGTAACAGTGCCTATTATTGAGAGACTTGAGTGCATGTGTGATATGGCATGTCCTGGCACCTGACAGACAGATGACCGTGACCTTTCCTTATCCTGTCTGGTGAGAGGGACATCACTGTGTCTCACAATGATATCACCTATGACTAATATGTTTGGTTTTGTTTTTTCCTTAGGTGTTTAACTGGGGAGACACTGGTGCATGAGCTATTACATGTAATGTGTTCTGCAGAGGAAGTGTTATGTGTAGTATGCTTGTGTTTGTGTTTTGGAGGTCTCTTGGGTTTAGGTATGTTTCTGCTAATGACCTCTGCATATGTAGGTATGTGTGATGTGAGTTTGGGTGGAATAGGAAGGGAGGTGTGCATGCTGGCAACCTGCTCATTGTCATGTACTGACTGATGTGTGAGAGAGCATGGATTTAAGATTCTTAATAGAGGTGCATCTCTCACAGAGTAGAGGGTTGGGGACGCTGTCCACATCTCTACAGCAGACACTGCTAATGCCATTAGTAATAGATTATTGCATGTGTATACATCACAACAGGCCATGGTTATGCAGTGGCCTGACAGATGCTTAAATGTCAGATGTTATTACCTTTATTGTTTCATTCTAAGGTAAAACAGTACCTGACAGTGTGGTGTAACATGGCATATTGAGTATGCTGCTTTGCCAGGCATATAGCACTTTCTTGACTCAGAATCCTGCTATTAGACAGGGTCACAGTATCAGACTTACAAATATGACAATGTACAACTCCAGCAAAGTAAGGGTTATGCTGCTACACCCTTGGGGGTTCATAGACTCAAACACACTCTCTGTAGAAAGTCTTTGCAGTAAAGATGTGAATTTCTATGCATGCACAGAAAACCTGTTCAACTTTGCAGTAAGTACTTTGGCCTTGCAAGGCTACAATGCCTGTTAAACAATAAGACAGCACATAGACGTTGTGTGGAATAATGTGGGACTACAGTTTGGTGTTCTGGGAACCCAACTGTACAGTATGACATACCTGGGAAATGCTGGAGGGACAGGAACATCTCCCAAAGGTGGCCATTCTTCTACAGTAGGCCTCACACCCATGTCACGCAGATCACCTGCATTACACTGTTGAAGGGCAGGCTGCATGAATTGCTGTGAAACTGTTACTGGATCTCTGCTGCTGTGGACCTTGCTAGAACAACCTTTGACATCTATGTCACCTGACATTTAACATTATATTGTGACGCAACAGCTGTGCTCCTAGTCACCATCAGGTAAGTACCCTAGACAAATCCTAAAAACCTTGGAACCCAAGGCATAATGCATGCAAAACTGAACCAGTTGGTCTGTTTGCTATTCAAAGCATCTTCCTGGAAAATGCAACAACAAGCCTACAGGCCCTTGCATCATCTGGGACAAGTGCATGGATCAACAAACAGGCTGTGGCCTGCTTCTTATCTTGGGAATGGTGCTAACATTTTGTTTCTGGTGAGAAGAAAAGAAAAGGGGCACTGTATGCCAGAAAACTGCAGCCATGGTGAGATCAGCATTAGTAGTAGCCCCTCTTTTCAACATTCTTCACAAGGCAATTCTTTGTTTTCAGTAAGCACTGCTTGATTGCTTGATTTGTGTCTAATTTCAGAATAACTAGCTCAATTCTCCATCCATAACTTTTCAGGGTGTATGTATCAGTTTGCCCTTCAGTGTGTTTCATTGTTCTGTACAGACTCAGACACCTTGAGTGACATCTCTCCTGGGAAAGCATGATGAAACTTATTCCAATACTCAGTTGCACACAGGACAACTAGCCTGCAGTGACAAGACTGTCCCCATAGTTGCAAAACAGACACTCGTGACATTGATTGATATTCTCGGTAAAACTGTCTAATCAATGAAGAAGGGTATGTTCCCATAGATATGATCTTTCCAACTGTGACTGTTACCATTTTGGTGGATAACGGCATCCTGAGGAAATGTAGAAATCACCTCATGTTTACTGACAAGCTGTTCATTCTCAAACAAACTAATATGGTATGTGAGAGATGTATTTATACAATGTCACTATAGGCAAAGTTCTCAAATGACAGCACTGCTAATGTCAATAAGGGAGTCAGTAGTACACTTGCCACACCCAACAAACACAGTTCAAAGCAGACCTATGCTGAGGCACTGAAATGTAACCTTCATAAAACACAAAGACTTAATAGAGAAAATGCAGATAGCAAATACCCTCAGCAGCTCCAAATGCATTCTGTAAAAACAACACACATATCAACACATAGAGTGACATCTCATGGAGGCTCAACCTATAAGTGCATAAAGCAAGCCAACATGCAATCCAACATTCTAGTCATTGCAGACTCCATTGCGAGACACACTGATGTCCCTCTCACCAAGGTGAGTAAGGAGAAAGGCAGTCAGTTTGCTTATCATGTGCTAGAATCTGCCACATTATGCATGCACTCATGTCACTAGACCACAAGTAATGCAAACTCAACATGTCAGAGATGCAACTATATCAGCAGCCTGGAGTACATGCTTATTTGCACACTAGTCAGAACATATGATAATGAGCAGGTCATCACCCTGCATACCTCCCCTCCCACTTCACCCAAATCCACATCACACATTCCTGCATATGCAGAGGTCCTTGACAGAAACATAAATAAACACCTGAGGCCTCACTAAAATAAGCATGCTACACATATGTCCACTTCAGCACACAACAGACATAATAGTTCTCATAACAATGTTTCACCTGTCAAGCCCTTAAGGCAAAACAGAAAAAGAAACATATTAATCATAGACAATTCCATTGTGAAATACACAGATGTCCTTCTCACCAGGCTGGATAAGAAGAAGGTCAAGGTCTGCTGTCTTTCAGGTGCCATGGTTCAACATATCACACATGCACTCATGTATTCCCAAAACAGGTACTGTTGTGACTGTCATATTCCATGCTGGTGTGAATGACTCAAGATGTACCTCTATGGACTACATTAAGATAGACATGACAGAACTCTTAGACTATGTGTCTCAGGCAGGCATATCCCTAGCCTTAAGCAGCATTTTACCTTCAACTAGGATGATGCCTCAACAGAAACAGAAAATGAATGACCTCAATAATTACTTTAGTTTCTCGTGTCATTCTAAGGGGATACAGTATATGTCAGCCTGGGATGACATGATCGACAGACCTCAGTGCTGCCAGAGATGGTCTTTCTGTCACCCCTGGGATTTTGCCTACTGTCCAAGGCTCTTGTCACCCCCACAGTGCCCTTTTAGGCAGTGTCTTAAGGACAAAATTCCAGATGTGACCCCCCCCCCCAAAAAAAAACCCCTCAAGGTTATGCTGCTAAACGCTAGATGTCTTAACATGAAACTGCACTCAATGGAAGCACTCCTCACCTTGGAAGACTTACACACTTGTGCATTCACAAATACCTGCTTCATAGCTGTGGAGAGTATCACAACCGGGTCTATATTAGAACACAGAACATTCAAAATGTCGAGTGTTCTAATATCAAACCCTACCAATCGAAAATACTAAACAACAAACATTCAGAACAGCGAATTTTTTCCTAGGGAAAAAAATTGCTGTTCCAAAACACATACACACAACACAAGCACACCAAACAAACAGCAATCCACACACATACACCTAAGGTCTTACACCTAACCCAACACTAAACTATACATACACCACTAACTATCCATTTACCTTAACCCAAACCCTAACTCTAAGGTCCGTCACTATCGCACAGTCACCTCACCCGCTCCCTAACCCTAACTCACCTACCCTGCCCTAACCCTCACGTCCACACAATCGCACACTTACCTGACCCGTGCCCTAACCCTAACTTACCTAACCTGCCTAACCCTCACGTCCACACAATCGCACACATACCAGAACCCGACCCGTAACTTTCCACCAGAGTGCTGAAAATACCAAAGCAACAGAAACGGACAACCAAATTATTTCCCTATTTTCAGCGAACGGGTCGATATTAGAACACTAGACATTTTAAATGTTCAGTGTTCTAATATAGACCCCCACAACCATATTGGGCTGCACCTCTTTCCAGACATTCAAGCCACAAACAGAAGGAGGGAAAACTAAAGGAGGTGGTATATTGATATTCATTACAGGTAAATACTCCTCCAGATTTGTTAAACAGTAGAATTCCCTGGAGATACTTCAGGTGCAATTACCTGTTGGTAGGACACCTACTCAAGTCATTGCTAGCAACAGGAATCTGTCTCTGAATCAGGAAACCCACTCTGCCTATTTGTATCTACTTGAGTCTATCAAGATATATCCGAACACCCTGGCTTTGAGTGACTTTAATTAACCATCCATGGACTGGGTAAATTACTCATGCTGTAGCTCACTTTCCCAATGATTCCTCAACTTTATTAACTCCAATGCACTGGACCTGCTGGTTGACACACCCACAAGGGGTGCCAACATCCTGGATCTTGTGCTTACCCATCTGGGGGGGGTGCACTCCAGCACCACAACTGTGAGGTTTTCTCTAGTGATATCTGACCACTAATCAGTCTCATTCAAAGTAACTATCAAACCCCCCAACAGCAAAGAAGCTAAAACACTTCCCCAAAGAACATCATTACCTTTTAAGGGTTTGTATAAATAGCTGTACTGCACCTCCCCCCTAAGGTGGAACTGGCAGCTATGCCGAGTTCTACACCAAAGCTCTATACAAACATCCGTTTAACTGCATTGACTCGACCAAACCTGATAGGACCAAAACAAGCTCCACAAGGAAGAGCAAACCTGCCTGGTGGACAGCTGCCATTAACGGGCTTTACAATAAGAGGAAGAAATTTATTTCTAAGAGTAAGAGGAAAGGAGCCTTAAACTGGAAACACATCCTCCTCAGCTTAAACAAGCCAATAAGACTCCCTGTGAGGTCCTCAAGGTCAAACTATGATCCAAATTAGATTCCTCAACTAAGGACAATCTCTAAAGAGCAAGTCATAAACACCCACTCTAAGCCAAAAACACAGCATCTATGGGACCTGGTAACATCCCAGGCTGCATCCTACATGGGCTCCAACAAGAATTAGCAACAACATTGGGTGCTGTATTCAATCCTAGTCTAAGACAGGCTTCGTCCCAGATGAATGGAAAACATCCACCATTATTCACCTGCACAAAGGTGATACTTCCATTGAACCTGGGGACTATAGACCTATTAGCCTGACTAGCCTTATCTGCAAGCCCATGGAGCAAATCATCATGGACCTTATCAATGAAGATATAGGTGAGCTCCAAACACTTTCCCCTGCTTAGTTTGGATTTGTCAGAGGGAGATAATGCCTGTAAAACATTGTGGATTTCTTCAAGGGAGTCACCAGGACCTGGGATGAGGGGAAATCTGTGTATACAGCCTACCTAAACTTAGCCCAGGTGTTTGACACTATCCCCCACTCAGGCATCATTGACAAACTTAACCAGCTAGGTATCAACCTGATTAAGTTATAAACTAAAAGCATATTCTGTAATTATCATAACTTGTAACTACGTCACCAAGTTCTGCATCCAACCTGATGTCTCTTACTTTTAATTGTGTCTGTCCATGAGAATTGTGAGTCCCTACTAGGGAACACTACTAAGCCATTGTATATAATCACTTTGTTTTTATAATAGTTTTCTAACTTCTGCTTAATCTATGTAAGTTTGTCTATGTGGAGCTTTTCTCCCCTGGGTCTCTAACTGGCTCACTGATAGAAACCATATAGTCAAAATAGGAGAATCCATCTCCATCAGGAGACATTTAACCTGTGGTGTTCCACAGGGTTCTGCCCTGGCACTTCTACTGTGTGTAAACTAGGTCTCCAAAGTACAAGCTGCAACTAAAAGTCTGTGGCTGGCAAAGTTTGCTGATGATTGCAAACCAGGAACAGTCATAGAATCTCCAAACAAAGTCAACATCCTACAAAAGGGTCTTACACACACAAATGATTGATGCCAAAGTCATGGCCTTAACCTCAATGCAAAAAATGTATTACCATCCCTCTCAGTACTTGTGATGCTGCTGACAACTTCCACATCAATAACAAAACACTAAGTACTCACTGATGACAGACCTGGGCACACAGGTTGACAGTAACCTTACCTTTTATCAGTATGTCTCCACAGTGGTAAGCAGGGTATTCTATATTGCTCATCTCATAAGTAAGACCATTGCAACCAGAAAATTAAAGACGTTATAACCTCTCTGTACTGTCCCCTCATCAGTCCAATAATGGAATACAACACCCCTTTTGGTATGCACCTCTCCAAGTACCTGCAGCAATTGGAGACACCACAGAGGTTCCTGACAAGGATAATTCAAGGTCTTTAGGATCTGTCCTATGTGGATCATCTGAAATCACTGTCACTTTATTCTGTTTCATACAGACTACTCATAATCAATCTCTGCCTTGCATATAAGGCAATCTTTGACCATGCTTTATTTGAAATGCTGCATATCTGCAAATCAAATGGCACACGGGTTACTCACTCTAAAGACCTTAACCTGGTATGCGATAGTAATGGAGCATGCTGGGGGGTCAGATTTATCTTCCAGAGGCTACCACACCTTTGGAATGGACTCCCACTTCATGTAAAACAGAGTGTCACATTGGCCCTTTTCAAACGCAATGTGGATGATTGGATGTGTCCCTCTTGGACCAGGGCATTTGTTGCTGATCATGCAAATAAGGGTAGAACTTGGCTAGGTTTGCAAGGGCCCTAGGACCATTAGCCTAGTAACTTCTTATGATATGACTCAGCCATAGTCCATGTGGGAGTACATGACCTGCGACATACCTCCCTAGACTAAACTTAGAAATACTTATTTGAGCTCTTGTAAGACATCTGTGTGGTCACTGACACATTACTAAAAGGAGGGAAGAGAACACTAACAGTGCAAGTTTATTATGCCTTCCACACATTTAAATCAGCTAATTCACAGGCAGGGACAAATGTTGGAGGTGTCTCTATGTACATGAAAACTAAAATACTTCAAGGCTGGTCAAACAGGACAATGCACTTGAGGTGCTCCAGGTTCAATTCACAATAGGCAAAATCCAACACTACTTCCATGCAAGCTATAGGCCCACCCCTCTATAACCCAGAACATGCATACTATGTATGTAAATTTACTAGAAACACTAACCATCCAACCCAATACCATGTTCATGTTTGACTTCCAATATCCCACTCTTACCTAGGAATCCTATACAACAAACATACTGGCACAAAGATTCCTGGCAACATGAACTCCCTGGACCAGATTGCCAATACACCAAACAGGACTGCAACCATACTGGATCTGGTCCTCACCAATGTGAGTGAATCATGCACAGCCCCATACTGTAACGTCTTCCCTGGTTAGGTCCATACACAAGTTGGTCTCCCTTGAAGTAAAAATGAAACATGGCCCCCCAGCTAGACATGGAATATTCAGGAACTGCTCTAAGGCTACCCTCTAGCTATTAGGTGATAAACTGGCCTAATTTCAAGCCCCCATAAACAATAAGAATGCTGCAGCCTTTGCAGCAGTGTTCACAGAAACCCTCTACTAGCATGCTAATAGCTGCATAGAGGCAACCATACCCATCAGGGAGAAGTACAGAACTAACTGAAATTGAAACCACACTAGTGGAATCACAGAATCAATAGGCTGTATAACAGAAGGAAGAAACTCATGGCAAAACATAGAAGATGCAGCACACAGCAGGAAAAAAAGTCCTTTCATCAAAGTGAACAAAACAGAGGACAAATGAAGTCTACCAAAGCCACATTTCAGGTAAGTTTGGGTTCCCAGGCCAAGGACAACCACAAAGCATACTTTAGGTATGTCTGCAATGTCAAAGGCAAGCCACAATTGTGTGCACATCTCATTGTAAATGGAACCATCTATAATGAGGCAGAAGAAGGAGCAAACCTCCTGGCTGATAAATTGAGCCTGAACTTTACCATCCCCCCATCCTTCCCTCAGGAAATACCATCAAATATAATTAAACCTACTATCACGAGGGAACAGGTCCTTAATGCCCTCTCTAAGAACAAATATACTGCATCAGTGGGCCCAGACAATATCCCAACATGTCTTCTAAATAGCATGAAACATGACCATTCAGGGCTTCTGGAATTATTATTTCACTGTACCCACTAAACAGGCTTCTTTGTGTCTCATAAATGGAGAACAGCAGCAGCCATCCTTCTGCACAAAGGAGGGCCATATACAAACCCTGGAAACTACAGACCCATAACTCTCACTACTCTTATATGCAAAACCATGGACATAATTATCATGGAAATGATCAATAGTGATATAGTAGACCTCCGACCTGGACCAAACCCAGTTTGGTTTCGTTCAGGGCAGATCACACCTACCCAACCTGGTGGCCCTATCTGAGAAGGTAACCGAAGTAATGGATGAAGGAAAAATGGTTCACATTGCCTACCATGGCTTGACAGGCATGTGACATTATATCTCCATCAGGCATTGTTCACAAACACAAGAGATAAGGTACAAACTAATATGTCAAGTGGTGGATAGCCAAGTGGCTCACAGACAGAACCCAGAAAGTTAGCATAAGGAAGTCCACCTCTACAAACAGGCCAGCCACAAGTGGACTCCCTCATGAATCATTCATCAGAGCTCTCCTCTTAGGCATTTACTTGTCTGAAGTCAATGCCACTGTCACTGTCCTCTGGCTAACTAAATTTGCAGATGATTGCAAATTAGGAGCTGTCATTGGATCCCATACTGACACAAATGTTCTCCAGGAGGGGCTGACACAGACATACAACTGGTGTCAGAGTAATCGAGTAACACTAAATGCCAAGAAATGCACAATACTATGCTTTGGAAAGTCATCCATCCCTGGTAGCTATCATACTGACAGCACACCTCTAACAGTTGCCCCATTAGTCAGGGACTTAGTGACACACATAGTAATCTAGCCTTTGACTGTCAAGTGTCTGCACTACTGGGAAAATCATTCTATGTTGTGCAACTTATTAACAAAGGTATGGCATGAAAGTCCAAGAAAGTCATTGTTTCAGTGTATTCAGCATTCATCAGACCTATAATTGAGTGCAATGCCACCTTTGTTATATACCTAGCTGGGCATATCTGACAATTGGAGCATCCACAGAGGTTCCTCACTAAACCAATACATGGCATACATAAAATGCCCTACACAGACTGCATCAAGGACCTGTCCCTGTATGCTGTGACCTACAGCCCTTAGAGGGGAGATGTATGCCTGCCATACAGGGCATTGTCAGACCCCACTGTGGATCACCTGCGTATCCACAAAACAATTAGTACCAGAATGACCCATTCTATAGACATACACCTTCCCTGTGGTATAAATAGGACATGCTGGAAAGACAGGTATGTATCCCAGACACTACAATGTATATGGAACAAGCTCCCTGACCATGTGAAGCAGAGTTCCACCCTAATGCAAATCAAGTGCAAGTTACATAACTGAGTGGCGAACAGGACAATCATCCCTTGTTTGGAACCTCTGTCTCTAATGGACACAGGGAAACTGTAAATGGTTCATCTCCCAGGCCCCTGCTTGTAAATATTTCATCTCGCAAAACCCTGCTTACACTTATCAAGGGTATCAGACCTTGTCAGAGATTTGGGATGCATGGCTAGAATTTAAGAAGACCTTGTGTTTGTTAGCACAGTAAACACCTATATACATATGAACCTATGAATCTATGAACCTATACTCTATTATCTTTCTGATGACATTTTTCTCATATGCTGATAATCATGTGCTCTGATGTTGATGGTTTTATTATAGATGTGAATCCATCACTGTGTCCAACACAATCCTGAGAGTAAAATGTAAACATTTCCATGAGACACATTTCATTGTGTGACTCCATAGCCCTTAAAACAGCATCCATTATAACGTAGACAAATTATGCTACACACATTATAAATGGCAAAGTAAAATATGTGTAAATGACCAGTACAAGTACCATGTCTACAGCAACAATGGCTGAATCAAATTCATATTAATTTAGATTGTCACCCTATGCATCAGACACATAGCTTTATTTCCTTGCATCCATGAGAAAGATGATAGGTATGTGGCACAGTTATTATCATTTGCACAGGGTGTTTTGTGGGGGTCCAAGAGGCCAATGCAGACCCAGTAGGTTGGAGAGTGGAGTGTGTGTGTATGTGTGTGTGTGTGTGTGTGTGTGTGTGTGTGTGTGTGTGTGAGTCAGGAAGGGAAGCAGGCAAGATGGACCATGGAAATGTTGTGTGTGTGTCTTTAGGTGCCCTCAATGTGACAGTGGTGTGTGAGTGTGTGCATGAACACAGCCAAGCTCAGTGCTAGCCCTACTTGTCTCTATGTTGGACAGCTGTGAGCCATGCATGGTAGAGCTGACAGTTCATCTTCTCTGACCCCAAACATGAGAACTAGCTCTGCCAGGAGTTGCACTGGCACCTCCATGCCCAAGGTCAGATGCTGGCCTGTTATTTGAGAGTGACTGATGTTTGCTGGGAATGTGTCTTCCATGGGAACACCCAGAACCATGTGCTCTTGGTCTGCTATGTCTTGGTGTGGACAGCACACTCCCCTCAGGAGCACTGGATGTACTGACACTACAGAAACGTGATTGAGCACGGCCACGTTAACTCTCAACAGATGCAGTTGCTGACCTACACCCACAAGGCCAATGCTCACCTCCAATCAGACGTTCTATCACAGACACTGTCTCAGATCAACCTCTTTCCATGGTATAAGTCAACATTCCAGGGTATCAGCAACATGGTGGAGGAAGTCAAAGATGTCAGACTGTGCTGCATCCATAATCTTGAGAATTCATTAGGAGTTCCTTCCTGAATGTGCCTGTGCCTCCATGATAGCCCTAAACATACACTGAGTGACACATGATGAGGCACCTGCGACAGATGGTGGAGGGATAGCAGGCCTCCTATGAGCACCCCTGTCAATCTGCCTGTGTGGAACCTTACCAACTTTTTTGGCTATGGCCAGTGTCAATAGTCACTGAATCCACAGTAGCCACACTTCCCTGTTCAATGTCCCCACCATCTGACTGTCCAATATCTGTGGCCTCAGGGGACTGGCTATGCATAGGCATACTGGCTGTGTATGGTAATAATGAGGGTGAATGTGGGATGTCAACCTCTGCGTCTAATTCAGCCTCTTCAACCCCTGGCTGTACCTCAATTTGGCCACCATCATCATCAGAGTCTGGACAGACACTGACGTCAGGTTGTGAAGGGGACAGAGACCAACCTCCCTGGTCACCTGTGATAAAAAGGAGAAAGCAATACATTAATACCTAGACTCCTATGTTCTGCAGTACTGTGGTGCAATATATGTTAACTTATACACTGCTGTCACTACTATAGACATGTATAACCTCCAAGCTCACATAGTAGGACATGAGGACATCATTTTCTTACCCCAATCTGTAATTGTTTGGAAATAAATATTCATTAAAAAAGAATCTCATGAGCAAAACATAAATTTTGTACACTACTGACATTGTGTAAAAATGTTCACAGTTGACAGTTATGGCAGTCTGTAATGTCCTGACAATACTGCCAAGTCAATCACTATAGTCACACCTGCAAGGCAGGTATGACTCTAGATTGTGGACATTCAGAAAATATCTGTCCATTTGGCAATCATGCAAACAGTGCTTTAATCCAGCCAGCAGGCCTGAGGTGACACTTTAGCGACTACATTGCACTATATCTACATCTCTGGCAAAACAGTTTTCTGCTTACCAGCAGCAGGAGCATAGCCTCTTCCATTTCCTGATGGTCCTGAAAAAATATGAGGTAGAAGTAATGGCAACAGAACCGCATGTTACAGTATAACAGAGGTAATATGTCCAAATATCTCAAATTTATAGTAGCTG